>NW_015389493.1:4649-93797 GCF_001527695.2 Protobothrops mucrosquamatus | reverse complement strand
GGAGTGAATGATCTGACCATGACAGGGGCTCTATAACTACCTCCCCCATTTCCAGATCATTCTGCCACTGGCCAGAGACAAAAATTAGATCCAGTGTGTGTCCTCCCGTGTGAGTGGGGGCATAAACTAATTGGGTCAAGTCCAAGGCCGTCATGGAAGCCAAGAACTCCCGAGCTGCCGCCGACGTTTCGCCCGCCGAAGGCAGATTGAAATCCCCCATGACTATAAGTCTGGGGGTCTCAACTGCCACCCCGGCTATTACGTCAGCCAACTCAGGCAGGGCCGTTGATACATAGCAGGGAGCCAGGTATATGATCAACAGGCCCAAGAAATGAGCATCACCTCTACCAATGCAGAAACATCTCACTATTGCTACTGATTCAACATATTTCAAGGTACTTAGATATCCTGGAAAACTTGCAGTTGATTTTGAGATTCACATAGTGTAGATACTTAGGATTATAGATATTCAGGAGCATAAAATAACTTGTTCATATATCCTTTAGGGCAGGGGTCCCCAACCCCTGGTCCGTGGACTGGTACTGGGCCGCAGCATGCCAGCAACTGGTCCGCACAAGCAAGCAAAGCCCCATCCATGGGATGAAAGCAGCATACAAAACCAGACATTCTCCCATCTGCGGAAAAACCTTTCTTCATGGAACTGGCGCCCAAAAGATTGGGCTGAGAGGGAGTGACTGGCCCAAAGTCACCCAGCCGGCTTGCATGCCTTTGGTAGAACAAGAACTCACAGTCTCCTGGTACTAAACCCAGAGAGATTGAGGTCCAATCTTCCCGCCCCCATGGAAATCTACTGAAAATTTTGAACTAGCCAAGCTACTGCACAGGGTTTTTGGAGTAAGGATACAAAGGAGTTCCTGTTCTATCCCAGCCTATAGCCGTCTTTGTTAAAGGCACAAGGACCAAACCCCTGTTGATAAAATAGGCTGGAGACTTAAACAAAACAAACCCCTTTTAATATGGGTGACAAACCTGACAAATAGTCCATAAACAAAAGCAGCAAAACACCATCCAAATGGAGGAAATAGTCCACATGAAACACGATGCAACAGAAGAGTAGTCACAGGCAAGACGAACAGAACAGGATCCCATGAAGTACTTTGCAAACGGTTGCCTTAAGCAACCAGCACTGCCCAAACCTCCTCTTTTTATACAGCAGTCCCTGGGCATTGCCTCTCAGTGCCTTCTCCTTTTTCCCTGGAGTAGTCGCATTGACTGCTGCTGATTTACTCTCGCTAATTGCCTGCGTGTGCGAGCATCAATTAGCATGTCCATCAGGTGTGAGTCCTCTGAGTCTGACTCATTCTCCTCACACAGCTGAGCTTCATCAGGAACACGACTGGAGGGCCAAGGCTCTTCATCAAACTGTGAGTCTTGTAATTCATCAGAGCCTCCCTCTGACCCTGATGGCCCTTCAAATGCCTCCTCCACCTCCTCCTCAGATTCCTCAGACTCAGCTGTTGGGAACACAGGCTGGCACGGAATCACAACAGTTCCCCATTAAACCCCTTTTGAACTGCTGCACTACAAATGTAATCTACAAAATACACTATGGGATGTGTGAGTATGGGTGTTTGTGTGTGAGAGGAAGGAAGGAAGGAAGGAAGGAAGGAAGGAAGGAAGGAAGGAAGGAAGGAAGGAAGGAAGGAAGGAAGGAAGGAAGGAAGGAAGGAAGGAAGGAATCCATATAGTCTTAAGATTCCAAAATGTATCTTATATTAAATCAATCTTGAAAGCCATTACAAAAATAGAAATACATTTTAGACAATTCAAATTAAGGTCACAATGTAGAGAAGTTTATAATCTATCAGTGACTTATAATAACCCTATCAAAGAAGACACCTCATATGTCACTTAGGGGTTTCATGAGCAGATTAAAAATGCTGACTATAAAACAAGCCCTACTCATACGATGCTTAGTGAGCATGTTCCCTCCTTCCTTTCATGATTTCAGCCCTGAGAAACTCAGGAACACATTTTAAAGTTCCCAATATTTGGGACTTATTTAAAAAGTATCATAGCCAGTTGCTCTGATACTAAAATCACTTTGCTGCAGCTGTGATTATGGTTGAAAAAAGTCCCACTGTGTGCATGTGCATAAACACACGTGTGCACACAAACATTTTTCTCATTTTCTAGATAATTCGATTACTGTTAATTGATGTTTAGCTGAGACAGTTTGAAGGATATGGTAAAACACTGAATATAGGCAATTAGATTTTCTAAATAACCACTTGATTAACAGAGATTTTTCCTGTCATAGCTTGGTGACTGAACCTTATTAAGAGCTGTGGTCTGAGAGCATGCATCTCCTCATATCAAGAAATTAATACAGATGTTATTATTTAACCGTATGAGCTTAAATGAAGTTTAACCTAAATTGCTCAGCTTCCAACAATTACATTTTTGCCAAGATATTTCAGAAATGATGATATTCAGGTCAGGCTTATGTGGGAGCACAACCATACAGATGGGAAATTAGGTAGCAAAGTCTTTATATAGCTAACTATTTAATGCCATCCTTTTGCAGGCATTATGAAAATTATAAAAAAAGAAATAAAACTAATAATAATACATTGAATCAGCAGATCAGGAATAGGAGTATGTGTGACCAATTCTATGGTAGTTTCCAGCATTCGCAGATTAGAGGCAGCCATGAAATACTGGCTAATAAATTTCATTGTTCCCATGGAAACATGTGTGGCAGGAATTCCTCTCTATAGGAGCACACTGGAAAGGTCAAATGCTGCTTTATATAGACATGCTTACTATAGTCTAGTTTTACCAATGTTATGCATTTTAATGATAAAAGCATTCAAGGAATTAACAGAGCTGCTGGAGCTTAATATATTCATAAGATTCCATGATCCCACAAAAGCTGTTCTTTGAATGCTCATCAGTGAGAAAGATGGCCAACAGGAGAAGCGATCAGTACAAGAAAAAATATGTTCAGTTTGGTGTAATGTTTGGTCTATTTGGCCAGTTTGGTCTAGAACAGGGGTAGGTAACCTCGGCTCTTTTATGACTCATGGACTTCAACTCCCAGAATTCCTGAGCCAGCTATGCTGGCTCAGGAATTCTGGGAGTTGAAGTCCATGAGTCATAAAAGAGCCGAGGTTACCTACCCCTGGTCTAGAAGTTAAGGCACCAGGCTATAAAGCAGAAACTGAATTCAAGTCCCTCCTTAGACACAAAAGCCAGCTGAATAATCTTGGGCCAGCCATTCTCTCTCAATCCAAGCAATGTCACAAGTCAGTTGTTGTAGGAAAAAAAATAAGACGAGGAAGGTGTATTGGGTATATTCGCCACTTTATTTGTAAAAATAATAAAGGTGGAATGTAAATAATGAAATAAATGTCCCTGGAAACATAGGAACAAGAACTATATCATAATCTTAAAAGGTAAATGTAAGGTATCCTTCAATACAAAACTGACTTCTGGATAATTTTCATGAAATTTTTAAAAAGTGCTGTTTTCTTGGCAACAATACAAAAGTGATTTGCCACCATCTTCTCTGGGGAAGGTTTTTTTTCTTTTATACTTCCAAGTCTACTCTACAGCACTGCTGTGGTCTTTCATCCAAATAAAAACCGGACCTCAGCTTGCTTATTTTCAAAGACCTAACAAAGAAGCTTTGTATGTTCTCTTAATAATACTTGTGCAACTTTTTCATGGTTTTCTTGGGGGGAAAGGGCTACATTATGTGATCATATACTTTTCTCTTTTAAAGTAAAAGCAGTGCTTTTTTTCTAAAAAAAAAAAAAAAAAAAGGTGCCAGAACTCACACATGTCATACAACCTGCCTTGTCTACCCTATAAGGTTCCATCCAAAAAAGGTGCCAGAACTCCGTTCTGGGCGTTCTATGAGAAAAAAAGCCCTGAGTAAAAGTACTAATAATTGCAAAGTTTTTATAAAATACAATTTTACAAAACAACTCTCTTCTAGTCTGTATCCAAAATATATAGTACATAGTTTTCAAATACAGATAACTATCCTATCATAAATGTAGACAGCTTTAATTAACAGATAATGTGAAAAATTATTTAAAAGATTATTGAAGTTGTTTATGATTTGCAAACAATGTTCTAACTTACCAGTGTAATATTGACTATTATACAATGATTTCCTTAAGCATATATGCTAGAATATATTTGAAGAATGGTTTCCTTTTTAATTGCATTCTCCCTGTAGTGTATTTAGAGATTTTAATAGCAATTAAAGAACATTCTATGACATATATTACTTTTTAAAAGTGTGCACCTAACTGTAACATAAAAATAGATGTTTTTAATCCTTTATTTTGAAATTCAGCTTTAAATTTGCAGAATGCAATTCTGTTTCTTCTCTTCACTATGAAAGAGGGAAGAAGTTGAATTTTTAAATGTCACTGTATGCTTCCCATGCTCAGAGTTTCAGTGGTTAAATCCCTTAACAGAGCTGCGTTAGTGGTTTCAAACAGATGTAGTTAACTACTTTTCCATAGGGAGCTTTTAAGCATGAAATTACTGGATCACAGTGGGCACACTATAGAAGGAATTTCCTACTCATAAAGCAAGTCCACTCGCCTTTGTTCCCTGTCATTCAGATAATTATCAATGCTTTGGAAAGCTATAGGATGTCTTTTCTCACCCAGCTGTACTCTGAAACCTAGTACTGTCCTTTACTAGCCATTTTTAATGCTGATTTTTCTCCATTTTGTCTAGGATAGTCATTAAACAACAAAATAATTGATAGCGGTCTGCTTATGTTTATTCCCACCCACCCACCCACCCACCCAATGGCCTGAAAATTGTATTTTAATTAAAGCACCCTGAATCGGGATTAGGAAGTATCAGTACAGGAGGTATAAAACTGATCAATACATTCCTAATGTTAATAGGCAATTTTTATAATGAAATCACTATTTTGTTTCATATATTCTTACTTATTCATAATTTCAAGTAAAAAAGGATGACTCTAATATTAGTTCAAACTCACTTTAAAAAAAAAAAAGAAAAAAGAAAAATCTTTTTACATGCCAGAGGAAATCTATCATGTAGCAAAGCAAACCGCTATGAAGAAGATTCCAGGATAGTTCTTAATATATTACTTAAAATTAAAATATAATCAGAGAGGAACATGCAAGATATTTCCTGTCATATTTTCTGAAGAGTCTTGCTTTGGCAAGCCAAGAAGAACAGGAAGTCCTGAAGTGGGGCATCATCCACCATTCAGCGTTGTTTGTTGGAACCCCTATTTATATTTCCACATTAATGTATAATGCTCATGAAAGAAGCTAGGCCACAGCAGTACAAGGGCATATTCATGGTTTTTATCAGGCTATTAAAATAATTACAAAATTATTACTCATTTTTCCTTAACTACTTAATTTCTGCTCAAGGGTAGCTAGGGGATTTATAGATCACACAGTGTGATTCTGAGCAAAGTGTTGTAGTTTTTCATTGTTCATCTTTAAACTACTCAATATATGGCAAGTATCATTTTTTTTTTTTTGTATTTTCATCCCCGCCATCTTGAAGACAGCTTGCACCACAGGTAGTTTTAAAACAGGCTCTGGTTTTATGAAGGCTATCACACCAATTCCCCTTCCTGAACTGACATAGCAGTGTTTCTTGGTGGACGTGTGCCAGTACCCCTGCTGTCTTAAAGTGCCTGGATAATTCTCTTGGCTGAGGCACACAGAAAGTGTCTTTAAGGCTAACAGCAGGTCTGACACAGGTGTACATGCCTTGCTATTAACTCTTTTAATACTATGAACCTTAGGATGCTGTTTTAAAAGGACACAGCATTTTGCAACCCAACCAACTACAAAACAGCAATTGCATGAATCACCTTAACTGTTAGCTTTCTGCGCACACAGCTGGAAAAATATCACTTCACAACAAATGTCAGAGGGGCATGTGGGTTCGTTTGTTGCCCTAAAATTAAGAAAACCAAGGAAAGTTTTGTGGTACTTAAAGATTATATATTATGGCACTTTTTTTTGTGGTGCAAGCTTTCATGGACTTCAGTCTTTTTTTCCCCTTTAGGGCACACTAAACTGCTTAGATTGTTGATTACAAACATCTGTTTTAAAACTCAGCAGTGCTTCCAAAATTATCTATCATGCAGTATGGTTGCTTAGACTTATGACTTGAAAAATAAATAATGTAAATTTTTTAAACATTTAATAGTTTTAAACAAGCCTATAGGTCGCGACCCCATTTGGGGTCGATCGACCATTTCACGGGGGTCGCCAAGCAAGGTTGTCCGCCATTTTTTATCCGCCATTTTTTTTGTCTGCAATTTTTTTCCCCTTTTCCGGAGGGTGCCTTACCTCCCTTGGGCTGGGCCAGCTGGTGGTCCGCCTGCTCCGTCTCTGCCACTTGCCAGCTACGCCTCAGCTGGCGCAGGGGGCGGAACCACGCATGCGCGGCGCTCCCGGGCAGGGAAAGTCCTCGACTTACGATCGGTTGGGTAGTCCTCGACTTACAACCGGTTTAGTCCTCAACTTACGACCAGTTTAGTCCTCGACTTACGACCAGTTGGGGGTCGCGGCATTAAAAAGGTTGAGAACCATTGTTTTAAACAATGTGGATGGATGATATATCCTTAGATTTGTCATTTGGTTAATGTGTTGGAAAGCTGAAAAAATTTTTTTGACATGGAATACAAAAGTATTTGCACAGAAATGCTTCCATGGGGTCCTTAATAATCTCTGAATATAGTTGTGTAACCCTAGCACTGCTGATATTACCTAGTTGGGTAATGAAATGTCTGCAAGAAAACAACCAAGCTGAGGGAACACTAAGAACCCCGCAATTCAAGCCTGATCTACAAATATTTTCTTCTATTGAAGTGCATTCATTTGGACTCTCTATTGTTGGGAAATATAATTTCATTGTTATTTTTTATCCAGTTGATACTAACGGAAGAATAATAGCTTCAAGTTCTCAAGCAAACTTTTCACTGAAATCTATTTTTAAGTAAAAATAGGTTGGTTTTCAATAATAAAGAACATAACTCTCCAAATTCCCTCATTGGAACTTTAAATTAGTAAAGAAAATTATTACTATTTATGCATTAATGATCAAAATATACTATACTAAACCTTATCCTTGATTGATAAATTAGTGCACTAATTTCAGCAAAGCATTACAATATAGTACTATCTATTCTAAGCATATCTAAATGAAATGATACATAATACATACTGAGTATTTTCTCTGCCAAATAACTTAAAAAGTTATTTGTATACAATATTGCTCAGCACACTTATATAATAGCAAATTTAGCTAGACATCTGTCAATTACAGAAGACCCACCTATCCCTGCTTTTTTTTTACTTTGTTTACTATAAAAGGACATAGTCATGAACCATATCAACTTTAGAATTATTTGATAAATACTATTCATCTCAATTTTTATTATGATTTTCCAGACTTGCTGGAAATGTATAATAATTGGAACAATGCATTTCTTTGCATCTATTTTATAGAAATTATTGCAGGTAGATGGCTGAAGAAAGACATAACAATGCTTTAGACTTAGCTGGGCTGGAAAATGTCATGAACATGACTCTATTACAAGGATGCACTTACATGGTGACACTGATTTTGTCATTCTTCTCCCTTGCCAATTATCCCTTCTGGCAGGGATGTACCATAGTTGTGTCTAAGTTCATGGTGGTATTAACAAAATCTAGCCTTCTTTCTTCAAGCCAATGTCAGCTAGTATTTGTTGATTGCTGAAAGGATAGTAGCAATCAAGGATAATAAAAGAGGACTCTCTAACAAGACAGAGAATAGGAAACTAACTGACATGCTTTCCCCCCTCTGCCTTTCTGAGTTAAGACTGGATTATACCAAAAATGACAAAATGGAAAACAGAGAAACATTTTAGCAGCTTGAGCTATATTTCTAAGTGTTGATGATCCACAATTTGTTCTTCTTATAATAAATGGGTTAATATATTTACTTAAAGGGAAAGAATCACAAAACACAATCTTAGAAATATGAAAATTCATGGCTAAGGCACTTGACCAAACATAGCTACAGATGAGAAATTGTAATGATGCCATTCATTCATTTAGCTCTGCCTTGTGTTCCTACATCATATAAAAAATGATAGCATTGGTTAAATTAATTCTATATTTACCACATGTAACATTTGTTCTAATCTTGGCTCCTTTGATTTATTGTACTTTTTTTATTTGGGATTCAATGCNGCTAAGGCACTTGACCAAACATAGCTACAGATGAGAAATTGTAATGATGCCATTCATTCATTTAGCTCTGCCTTGTGTTCCTACATCATATAAAAAATGATAGCATTGGTTAAATTAATTCTATATTTACCACATGTAACATTTGTTCTAATCTTGGCTCCTTTGATTTATTGTACTTTTTTTATTTGGGATTCAATGCATGTTAATCAAATAATGCAGAAATAATATTGATATGCATTTTGATTTATTTTAGCTTAAATATCTAATAATAAAATTATTATTGCTTGTCAGTTTCTTTACTAAAATTATGTAGCAACATTTTTCACAATTCAATGTTATTTACAATCAATTATAACAATTACACTTATAACTGATTTAACTTGTTCAACTTAAAATTATGATAAATTCCAGACATGAGTTACTAGGTTTTTCAGCCCCATTAGCAAGTTGTAGGGATTGCAAGGGGGAGGGATGAGTGGAAAGGTGCTATATAGGATAAAAGAAAAAGTCCTCAGTATCGGCAAGAAACAACAGAGTGAAGGTTTGGCATAGCCAGATAAATGGTAAACAAAAGGTCAGATTCTGAGAAGTCAGAATATTTGGAGATGAAGAGGACAGAGGCTACCCTCTGTGGACTTCAAAAACTAACATAATGTGGGACAGGCCTGGCGGATTCAAGACAGTTGGCGATGGGATAAGAGAATTCCTCACAGGAATCTCACCATAGGGGGTATTATTTACAAGACCTTGTATTGGGCATGCTTGTTTATGGCCATAATAAAGATCTGATATGCTTTGACTTGCTTTAAGGTCCTTAGGATTTTGCTGACATGCATCATAGGAACTCTTAATAGCTTGGTAGTTTGTATAGGTACGTCTTTCTATGCATAGATACATTCTTCTATATTGATAAAACGTATGTTGGCAATATGGTGTGTTTAGCTCAGGACTGTTTTATGTTGTTGCATTTTATTAATGTAGAAATGCAGAACTGGCAGCATACAAAATGCGAAAGTACATATGAACTAAAAGTTACAACAAACTACACTTGTACAAGGCCGAATAATAACCAGTTCCTATGTTTTGCAAGCCAAGTTACTTCTCAGCAAACAACTGATTCCCTTTTCAGTTTTTTTTTTCCAGGTACTGTATAAGATTTGCACATATTTCCTACTTTGCCATGTGGAATAATTTGCCTCAAATGGTCTCAGCTTTGAAAGTCAGCTTTCAAAAACAAGCATCTTTGCTATTCAGCTTTTTGGAGATTTGCATATGGAAGGTGTTTTTAAACAAATGACCATATGTTAAAAATTATATGAGAAACAGATTGTGCGCAGCTTTTTCCACTACCAAAATAAATGTATAAATTTACTAGGATGACAGCATTTTCATGCACTTCTAGCTAACAAGTGGTCATTGTGATTATCATACAAAAAAGGTATACTGTGGTCTCACCCTAATAAAAAATGGTATTTTAGTTAAACTTAGATTTCTATAATTTTTTTCATATAAAGCTTCCCCCCCAGTTCTGTTGTTTCTATGGTAAGCTGCGTGTGTTCTGCAAATAATATGAAAATAAACATAAAAGAACATGTTGTAGTTCATTTATTTAAAACTAAAGCTCTCCATTTGTAAACTATTTTATTTAGGAAAAGGGGGAATAGACATTGATCAATTCACCAGAAAACATTGTTGTTGTTTTGTATATTTAAAAAACAATAAAAAGACATTAAGCTCTCAAAATACTTTGGTATGGTCAATGAATGCACAATAAATCATTGCAAATTCTTATTTTTCTATTTCTCCTCCAATTGGTTATATACTATTTAAGATTAAAAATAAATGACTGAAAATAAAACACTGAATGAACCTAAAAATAAATCTGGGGAATGAAGATGGATGATGACCTCACTTACTGCTCTATTTGTTTGTTTGCATATTGGATGTTTTCCTGATTATAGTGACTCTGAGATTTAACAGTAGGGGGCTAATGGAAATGTTGTATGTTGCCATGGCTGATGAAATCAATGGGGGAAGAAAAAAATGTGTTTACACTTGAAGATGTCACATAAACCAGCTGGAGGTTCCTAGTTCCCCAGTCCAAACCTTGTAGGTTCCTTGAAGAATTCATCTGCATCATTATGCATTTTTCACACCTATAAATCTATTAATTATGATTAGTTGTATTGATCTTACGGCAGATTTATAATTTCTGTAATAATTTAAAGAATACTCTCCTTAGAAAACATAGAGAAAATGAACTATACACGTTATTCAATTCAGCACTGACTCTTTTTATTTCAAGTCTATTATTTATTACAACAAACCTCATTGGTATATTTTATAAAAAACATTCTTTGTGCCATCCATCCTAATTCCAGGGTTATGCCTAAACTAAAGATAGATACAGTATGAAATACATTTGCTTTGGAAATGAAAGTGTTAACAGAGAGGGAGGAAAAATATATTGTATATTTTTAAAAAAATGTTGAAATCCAAAATCCAAATCCAAAAACATAGAAAGAATTTTATGCGGCTAAATTGCATTCTGTATTTATTGTCAATAGACAATTGTGTGTTCCAGTGCATAATCAAGTGTTTCTATAACTTTATCTAGACAATTAAGTATTCTTTAGTAGGAGGATTGGGGAAAAGAAAATGCATTCTGTTCTTTGGCTTTTGGAATTCCAGAACATCCTACCTTTCTCTCCTTAGATCTTAGAAATGTAGAATATCTCATGACTCATTGACCTCAAACCTGTTCTTTAGACCAGGGCTTTTCAACCTTTTCACCAATTGTACCACTTTTAGGATATGGCAATATCCGAGTACCACCAGTCACCTAGCAAGGTGTCAAAAACTTGATGACCAAAAAAAAAAAAAAGGAACAAAGTGATAAAGTACAGGCAGTCCTCGACTTACAACAGTTCGCTTAGTGACCATTCAAAGTTACAATGGCACTGGAAAATGTGATTTATGACCATTTTCACACTTATGACCGTTGCAGCATCCCAAGGGTCATGTGATTTACATTCGAATGCTTGGCAACTGATTCATATTTCTGATGGTCACAGTTTCCCAGGGTCATGTGATCCCCTTTTGCAACCTTTTGACAAGTAAAGTCAATGGCTGGGGGGCACTTGTGGGGGAGCCTGTGGGGGGGATCCAGGGGTCTCCAGTGGAGGGAAGTGAGACTGGGGTGGGCACCAGGGCATGGTCCAGCAGAGGAGCTTCACTGTCCCTCTTGGGCCACTAGGGGGACTCCCAGAGGGTGGCACGGGCCGCCCAGAGCCCCAGAAAGTGGAGGACAAGCACCTAGCTCAGCCTTTGAGCTCCCGGGGCACCAGGACCCTGCAGCTCAACTCAGTCCAGCCCCACTTTTCTGAGCCTGCGCTCACCTCCTCCTTGAGGCTGCTGCTGTGCTCACTCTCCTTGGCCAGGTTGCTCATGGTGGGTGCAGGAGGGCAAAGTGCTTGGGTCAGAAGGAGGCCCACTCCTCTCCATGCGAGGAGACTCAGCTTTGTAACCAAAGCATTCTTCGCGATAGGATGGGAGACCACCACATTAGGCCAGGAGGACGGGGCAAGGTGATGGCAAAAGGGCAGCAGGGCGATTGGTAGCCAAGTGCTAAGGAAGGACTTCCCTGAGAGCCACCCTTCCACTCATTATAATCTCCTTCTTTTCTTCCTTCTTCCCTTTTCTTTTTTTCCTTCCATCTTCATTTTCCTTTCTTTCTTCTTCCTTCCCCTCTTTCCTTCTTTTTCCTTCCTTGCTCTCTTCCCTCTTCCCTTCTTTTTTTTGTCTTTCCTCTTTCCCTTTCTCCTTTCCTGTCCCTTCTTGGATGCTCAAATGCAAAAGGGGAAACATTTCTCGATGCCTCCTTACCTTGTGATCAAATGCCAGTTTTGCTAGTAGTTTGTGGCCACTTAAAAGATTGAGAAAAACCAGGCTCAGTTTATCCCGTGCTTGCATTTAGTGGGGGCGTCCACAGATAACAGTACAGCAAAACTGTCAAAATTGTGGCTGTGATGGTTGATCAGAGCTCCTCCATTTTTTATGTGCAACAACTTTAGCATTTAGGAACAGAGGTAGCTTAGTTGCTTTTCTATAAATACATAATCCTTAAAAGGGCTCCCTTGTAGGGACGATGCCTTGGTCTAATTCAGACTGGAAATATAGCAAAGGAAAATATTTTTCCCCACAATTCAAGAATACCAATGTTAACTTGGATTGCCAATAAAGTCCTGTCTGTGACAAAACAAAACACAAAATTGCTTTCTCCTTTGAACTGGGGCATTTCCAATCAAGTTGCTTCTCCTTCCTTCCTTCCTTCTTTCCTTCCTTCCTTCCTTCCTCCCCTGCTTTTTTTTTTGAAGCTGCCAAAGGCTCCGGGCAGAAGTGGCAACAGGCAGGCAGAGGCTTCCCATTTTGACCCCTCCCCCATGTCGTTGCCTCTGCGTGGATCTCAGCTCAGCTCACCTCTCCCAGACCGATGCATGTGTGAGTGCATGTGCGCGTGCGCACATGCAAGGGGTCTCACCCCTTGCAGCCCCGCGCCCTCAACGGAGACCTTCTGCGATGGCAGGCTGCAAACTAATGAAAGTTGTTTTTTTGGAATACTTGTTTCTTTTTCTCACTGTGCCGCTGATTGCATCACGCCCTGCCCCCCTCAGCTCCCACTCCCAGCCCGTGGAAGGCTACAAGAAGCTCCCATTGCAGCATCTCTTATCTCTCCCATTCTTTTCCTCCACAATGTCACAGCATGGGGCTGCAAGGAATGAGACCCCCCATGCGTGCATCACACACACATGCACGGGTCTGGGAAAGGTGAGCTGAGAACCATGCAGAAGCCCTTCAGGCACAGAGGCAATGACGAGGGGGAGAGGTCAAAATGGAAATCCTCTTGCCTGGAGCCTCGGGCAGCTTAAAAAAAGAACCTGTGAAGCACTCAGAGCGTGGCCCCCAGGGACGCCAGCCCCCCCCTCGCTCACTGCTGCCTCCTGCGCATGCACCCAGGGGGTGGGGCATGGGCGGTGAGGCAGCCCATCACTGGTTCCAGGGCTGCTTCGTGGATCTAAGGCTGAGTGCATTCTGGCTTTGATGGTAGCTACGAGGTTGTAAATCAGCATCCGGTCAGCCTGGATTTGCCTCTTTTCTGAGAGGTCAGCAGGGACACTGGGCACTCACCATCTCCTGTGCACGCGCCCAAGAGAAGGAGCGGGAGCAGGACCTCACTGCCCCTTTCCCGCCAAAACCTCCTCTTTTTATATCCTTTCCTCTCTCCCCCCTCCTTTTCCGTGCACCTCCAGCTACAAGCTGCTTTTGGAAGCACCAATCGGCACTGATTCTGGGGCTTCTGCCAAGCCCCGACAGCCCTGCAGAAGCGCCGATCAGCTTGTAGCCGTGCATGCAGATCCTGGGGCCTCTGCCAAGCCCCGACAGCCCTGCAGCTCCAGCTGTCTCTCCCTTAGGCTTGTGCAGCACTGCTGCCGCTTCAGCTCATTCCTGTCCCCTCTGCTACCACTTCTCTAGGACAGTCGCATACCACCTGCCAGATGCCAAAGTACCACTGCTTTAAACCACTTAAGACAATTATTAGGATTGGTTCATCAGTTTGATTAATTAATTATGTGCCCATTGGTTTTGATTCTTAATGACCACAGATCTGTTCCCATCCTGGTCTTCCAGATCTTCCAATGGTTCAACCATCACCATTCTACCATCTGTTAAAGTCCATATATCTTGCTGCTGATCATCCTCTTGTAAGTATTATGTATTCATTAAATTCATATACCTGCCAACTCCAAACAACTCTGGATGGTTCACAAGGTAAAAGTACGGTCTTCCCTGGTCCTTCAGGAAATCTTTTGCCTATTAATTTACATTCACAAAAATGAAACAAGGTTGTATATTGACACTTCTTCCCTTTAATGTTTACATTAACTCACTGGCCTAATTTTTGAGAATTCTACTTTTGTTCTTTTATGCATTAAGAATGTAGTAGTTTTTTCTATTAAAGAAGTTGGTTTGCTGTTGTCCACTATTGCAAGGAGAAATTAGTCACTGATTCTAAGAGAACTTCAGTAGACTTATTTTCCAAAGGATTCATTAGTCACTGCCTTTCCTGAAAAATTAAAAGGTAATCTATTCATAGCTTTATGAACATTTCGCTTTCAGAATGATAAAAGAATTATGAAGTAAGCAATTGTATGGAATATGGGTTTTTTTAAAAGTTACTTTACATATATTTATAAGAAATAAATCTCTGACTTATCCAGGCACTCTGTGGAAAGGTATTCTCTATTTTAAATTAAAGTTTAAAAAATAAAAAATCTAACTAGCAATAAATGTTGATGTATGGAACACCATTGTTAAACACAAATAAAATAGCAGTGATTATGTCTATGAATTGCTTTATCTATTTATACGGACAGTTTTTTATTGTCCTTATGTCAGCGTCCACCATGCCTTTGTGTTGGATTCTAACTTCCACTAGTCATGCAGGCTAAGAATTTAAATTCAGCACTTCTGAAGGACACCAGGTTGGGAAAAACTGATTTGCATTCTGCTAATGAGGAACATGTGGCTAAGAGACAGCAAAACCAATACAACCAGAGAATTTATCGGTTAATTGAACCTGTGAAGTTAATAATTTCCAAACATTGTGTATAAAATGGTTAGGTAACAGATGTTGCTGAATTATAATCCTTAGTATTTCTAAAAAGCCAACATGAAAGATGCTGGACAATGTAGTTAGCAAAATCAAAATATCAAAACAAAAAACTCTCTACAGGTTGGCTATCCTGATCTAAAATCAAGCTATAATTAGGGTTAGAGTTAAGAGAGACATAACTGTATGGGAAGGTTAAGATAAATCCCTGAGTATCTAGCCTTTGTACACAAGTAGCTTTCTTTATATTTATAAATGGTCTCAGTGGTGCTGAATTTTCAGTAACTGTTGGAGACTAGTGACAACAGTAGCATGAAGGTGAACTTGATGGACAGATTAGGAGATATGTTCTGGTTCAACTCATATCCTTGATATTTCCTCAGCTTACAGAAAAAATATAATGAGTTCCACAGAGGCACTGCTAACACAAACAATGCAGCTTTTCATTTTTTTGCTGGCTTTCTCATCTCAGAACCAGTTTTAGCATTTATATTGTTACTTATGGTAATGTAACTGAGGACTACAACTATTTTTGGTAGTATATTTTCAGATACCTTGGAAAAATATTTATCATACACCAACTAAGGAGCATACTTTGTGTTTGATAATATAAAAGTATTCTGATTCACTGGTAGTGAAATATATATAAATCTAAAAACATCTATATGGATCAACTGCAAAGTAGCAAAAAAAAATATTATTCAATTGCTGCATTCAGTTTTGGTCACCATGATGTAAAAAAGATGTTGAGACTCTAGAAAGAATACCAAGAAGAGTATCAAAGACGATCAGGGGACTGGAGGCTAAAACATATAAGGAACTGTTGCTGGAACTGAGTATGTCTAGTTTAATGAGGAGAAGGACGAGTGGTGACATGATAGCAGTGTTTCAATATCTCAGGGGTTGCCACAAAGAAGAGGGAGTCAAGCTATTCTCCAAAAGCATCTGAGGGCAGGACAAGAAGCAATGGATGGAAAATAATCAAGGAGAGAAGCAACCTAGAACTAAGGAGAAACTTCCTGACAGTTAGAACAATTAATCAGTGGAACAGCCTGCCTCCAGAAGTTGTGAATGATCCAACACTGGAAGTTTTTAAGAAGAGACAAGATAGCCATTTGTCTGAAATGTTATAGAGTTTCTTGCCTGAGCAAGGGGATGGACTAGATGACCTCCAAGGTCCCTTCCAACTTTATTATTATAATTATTAATTGTGCAATTCTATATTATTTCAAGGCCTGCTTCTGAATGACCATTCAAGCATCATTTAGTGAATACCTCATTTAGTGACTTGCAATTATCACAGTGATAAACAAATAACGTTGCAACCAACTCTCACATTTACAGCCTTCGTGGTTCTGTCAAGCAAAAGAAGCTGAAGCAAAATCATAAGCAGAGTTGCGATTTCACTTAGTGAACACTTCACTTAACAATCAAGTTGCTGGTCCCAACTGTGATTGTCAAACAAGGATTATCTGTACTGCATGTAGCTCTCTTTGTGCTAACACACAAACAGTTAATTCCCACAGAAGTTACATGCAACCTGCCTTATGGAATACATTTACATAGCACAGAGCAACAACACACAGTAAAAGAAATGGAAAAACAGAACTGGTGCAGCAATCCCAAATCTTAATATTCTGTATAGAGCAGAGGTCCCTAACCCACGTGCCAGAAACCGGGCCACACAAACAAGTGAAGCCCCGTCCATGGGATGCAGGCAACACACAAAACTACGCCTCCTCCAGTTCTGGAAAAATCTCTCCCTACAGAACTGGTCCCTGGTGCCTATATGGTTGGGGGTCTCTGGCATAGAGAATAATTGATAAATTAATTAAATAATTGCAAGAAAACAGTGGGCAATCCTTTTGGCCTATAGTTTATTTCTTCTGATTATTTTGATCTCATTGAACCACAGTGGCATTCTAGTCACGTGTAGATATGGGCAGGAGACAGCAAGGCGGATTTCTCATTCTTTTAAAAAGAAATAGTATTTTCAAGACTTAAACAGGTGGTTTAAATCTTACAAAAATTAGCATACTATTTAACGTTTTTTAAGAACCTACCCAGAAACAGGCAAAGTTGCCACAGAATTTTCATAAGGCATTTTGAAGATGCTCTAAGTAGTTGGTGGTGATCTCATGATGGCACTTAGCTGGGAAAGAGGTCCTGGAGTCATTCATTCATCCCAATGTAATCTGGTAAAGCAGGCAAAATTCCTAGCACCAGATCGATCATTCATTCATTCATTCATTCATTCATTCATTCATTCATTCATTCATTCAGTCAGTCAGTCAGTCAGTCAGTCAGTCAGTCATTCTTTATTTCTTTATTTAACGTATATGCCTCCCATCTCATTTAGAACCGACTCTTGCAACTTTCAATCAATAAAATACTAATGTAAATCATTAAAGCAATAAATAGTAACATTAAATATGGTTTAAAATTGATTAAGATGGGGGGGAAAGGAGCAAGATGCACACCTGAAAGTGGTGGAGCCTTAGTCCAATTAAGAGATTAATCAAAACAAGAATTGGAAACAAATAATCACTATGACATTTTTATCATTTAAGTCCATGGAATGGATTTTCAAATTTTATTTTTAATTTATTTGGTATATGCCTTTCCTACTGTTACTAAAAATGGCATACACAGCCCTTCCAATTTTCTCCAGAACATCATCCCTGTGATATGGATTGGGTTAAGAGAGAGCAACTGGCCCAAAGTCACCCAATGTTAAGTCTCAAGAACCAAGAATGATACATGGATTTACTTTTAGTTTTCTTTATTGTTCTTTACATATGGACAGAATTTTGCCAGACTAAAGCAACTATTTGCATAACTACAGATAAACTCTGGGAAAAGCTAGGGAGGAGACATTTTAACCCTTTTTTTTGCCAACCAAACTTTCTAAGCTCTGCTGCCTCTTTGCCCTTTGAAAAATAGCCCCTCCTTCCTTGGAATCCAGACTACATTTCACCACACCCAGGAGCACAAATCTTTTGAAAAACGTGATATACAAAATTACGTTACTGAAATTAATGAACTCCTAGAGAACCATGTTTTAATCTGGAGCATTTTCACCTTCTACTAGTGTAATCTTACTAACAGAAAGTTCCCTTTCTGTTATTGCTGTTACAGTGTCTTTCAAAACAGCTACTGGTCTGCTTAGTGACTGTATGGAACGGTACAGACTATATTAGGTTTGGGAAAAGGGAATACTCGGTTTTGACAGACTAAGCAGACCTTGTAAAACGGAGGTCAATAAACCAGACAGCCCAAAGCTGTGACACAGTCACAAAAGAGGTCATGCAGAGAGTCTATGGCTCAGAGACCAGGGAGGGGAAACAAAAGGAGGATGCTACATATTCATTAGTACTTGCTAGGAAAGCTGATGGAGATTCAAGACAGCAGGCAAAAGAGTTCGTTCTCTCTTCTACTGAAACACAGATTATAGTTTGCAAAATTTATGAACATTTGTGTAATGCCCTTTATATTTTAAATAGCATATTTGAAGAATTTACCTAGCTATTTGCTGGTACTCAGCACTGATCATCAAAGTATCTTTGAATGGACTCTAAATATTTGCATTAAAGAGTAGACAAAAAAACCCTCCCATTATTGTATCTAATATCAGAAAATGTGTGAACTCTGAAAGCACTTGACTGCCTTCTGTTCAGTTCAGCTGCAATGCACTCAATGTATTTATCCCCATTATTTGTCGCCTCAACCTTGCTGATCAATAACAAGTGATGCCCATATTTCTAACAAGGCTTTCTACCATTCAAAATCCCTGACAGCTGAAATTACTGTCATTTTGAAGCATTTGCAAGTGAATCAACATAATATGTGGAGTAAATAAGCAGCAGCAACTTTTCCCCCAGATCAACATAATTTCTCAAAAGAGGCTTTTACAAGGACTTTATAGTTTAAAAAAAAACCCAAAACAAAATAGTGTTGCTTGATTACATTCTAATGTTAACACTAGAGTTAGAACATGTAAGATTATTTTCCAGGAATTAAACATAGGCAAACTGTCCTTATCATACTACATTCATTCATTAGCTGCTAAATGCAAGAACATCTGTATCACACCCAAACTATTGCTTTGTTTATGGCCACTATTCCTAACTCTCATTATCTCCCATTCTCTATTGTTCCTTTCTGCCTCCTAGATTCTCTCTTTTCGTCCCAACAACTATCTGGTTACCTAATAGTCTTTAGACAGAATTATATATTCCATGCCTCTGATATAATATAACTCACAGTCCACCAAAACTTATATTATAATAAATGTGTTAGCCTTTAAGGTACCACAAGGCTCTTTATTGTGTGCTGCTGCTTGATTTTATTGCTGCTATTTATTTCATAACGGAGGTTATTCAAGTAAATGCTGATGTGTTACTTTATGGATTTTTTGCACTGCAATGTCTCAGAAGGGCCATGTTCTAAAAGATGGGCTAGAAATCTTTTAAATTAATGAAGTGCCCTTAAGGTTTCCAATTGGTCTCACGTACAATCTTTGCATGGGGCAGCAAGGCTTTTTTTATTAATTCCAATCTGCAGACTGAGGAAGAAGTGGAGCCCATGACAAAAATAGACTTTGAACAGGGGATCACCTGAACTGCTGCATACTCTTCTAGCTGTGGATTTTTTGGTGCCCTCTGAGCTTGGTTGTTTTGTTGCAGGCGTTTCATTACCCAACTAAGTAACATAGATAGATGGACGGATGGACGGATGGACGGACGGACGGACAGACAGACAGACAGCTTTATTGTCATTTTTTACTATGGGCACAACGGCACACATTAAAAATGAAATTTAGCTGCTTGCTCTCAAAGTGTACACATACATAACACACATTTAAACTTACCATATACCTGTATAACATATGTATAGACCTACACCCTTATATATAAGTAACATATACTGTAAGTATTAATCACTGTCCATCTTGAATATATAACGGAAGGAGAAAGCTTTAGAGTTCACAAGGTTAATACTGTATGGAACAAAACTGTGACTAAATCTGGATGTTCTGTTTTGGATACCATGAAGCCTCTTCCCAGAAGGTAACAAGGAAAACAGGTTGTGAAGAGGATGTGTAGTGTCCCAGACAATTTTATGGACCCTGCTCAAGCAACGCTTATGTGCTATGTCCTGGATGGGAGGGAAGGAACTGCCAATAATCTTTTCAGCTATCCTCACCACTCTTTGCACCGTCTTCCTGTCTGAAGCAGTGATGCTTCTAAACCAGACTGTAATGCAATATGACAGGATGCTCTCGATCATCCCCCTGTAGAAAGTGGTAAGGATAGGGGAAGGAAGATGTGCTTTTCTCATGTGACGCAGAAAATGCAGGCGTTGCTGTGCCCACTTCACCAATGTTTCGCTGTTGAGCAACCAAGCCAGCCTACTTGTTAACTACACACCCAGGAATTTGATGCTGGTAACCATCTCCACAGGTGAATAATTAATGCACAGAGAAGTGTGGCTGTGCCTGCCTTTTCTGAAATCGACAATGATCTCTTTGGCTTTTCCAGTATTTAAAACTAGGCTGTTTTCCTTACACCAGTTCACCAAACCCTCACCCTCTTTGCGGTAAGCACCCTCATTGTCATCATGAATAAGGCCCACTACTATTGTATCATCTGCAAACTTCGCAATATGGTTGGTGGCAAACCTAGCACAACAGTCATGGGTCAACAGGGTGAACAGCAGCGGACTTAGGACGCAGCCCTGAGGAAAACCTGTACTCAAAAAAATGATGTTAGAAATATTTGTTCCAGCTCACACATGTTGGGGCCTGTTAGTAAGAAAATCAAGAATCCAGTTGCACAAAGGAGTGTTTAAGCCTAAAAGGCCCAGTTTGTCTACTAGATGCTGGGGAATGATTGTGTTAAATGCCGAACTGAAGTTGACAAACAACAAATGCAGATGAGTATTTCTTTCCTCTAAGTGCTTCAAGCTCAGAGGGAGAACAGAAGAAATAGCATCCTCCGTAGAACAATTTGATCAGTAAGCAAACTGAAGTGGGTCAAATGCTGGTGAGAGGCTAGATACAATAATGTCCTTTATCAGCTTCTCAAAGTATTTCATAATGATGGATATCAGTGCAACTGGAGGGTAATCATTGAGGCCTGTAATTGTGGACTTTTTTGGCACTGGCAAAATGATGGCTGTCTTAAAACACGATGGGACCACTGCCTGCTGCAATGAGGAATTGAAAATATCTGTGAGAACACAAGCCAGCTCATCTGAGCATTCCCTAAGAACATGCCCATGGATATTATCTGGGCCTGCTGCTTTCCGAATGTTAACTTTCCGCAGTGTTTTCTGGACAGAGGTTACATCAAAGCTAAGCACCTGCTCATCAGGATGGGGCACAGCTTCCCTAGCAGGAGTGCTATTTTATGCCTCAAATCTTCCCAAAAAATGTATTCAGCTTGTTTAGGAAGTCTGTGTCATCCTTGCATCTCGATGGAGCCAACTTATAATCATCCGTGCACCAAGGAACCCACAATTCAACTTGAGCTACAAATCTTCTTCTGTCAATACTCTTCTAACTTTTGTATTTTCCAACAGGCGACAAGATCATTCTTTATAACATCTGAAATCAACCAGTATTCTTAAAGAAAAGGAGTGCCGATGTTATCAATATAGGTAAGAGAATGTATGCCAATACTAGAAATATAAAGACTATAGTTCTAAACACCATTTCCTCCAAGCAGGCATGCCCAGAGTTATGTATTAAATGTGATCACACACGAACTTTATAAGTAATTAACTTGCCAGTAATGGCTTTTTTCTCTGTTCCTTTTCATAGAAGTATCTCATGTATCTGAGTTGCAGAACATATCATACTATCATTGTTCATTACAAGATGACTATGAAACAATAGAATTCAAAACAATTCAGCTATTCTAGGACGCAGAATTATTTTGTCTTAATAGAATATATTTATAAATAGTGTTTTCATCTATATTTAAAAGAATATATTTCTTTTTAAGATTTTTCAGTGAAATTCTTTTGTGTCCTCTTTTCAGATGTAACTGGTATACATTTACATGTGCTTATTGAACAGAATGAAAAAAATTACATTGAAAGAAAAAATAGATAATAAAATTGCTGTCCTACGAGACTCTCTCTCTCTCTCTCTCTCTCTCTCTCCCTCCCTCCCTCCCTCCCTCTCTCTGTGTGTTTATTTGCCATGGCAAATATGCAGACCAGATTTTTAGGAAAAAGTGTCATACTGTACAAAAATAACGGAGCATGCTATTACATTCTCTTAAAATTATGCAGCAGCTAAGTGCTCTGCCTTGCAATTTTGATGGTTGGAGAAATGTATTACCGTGGAAACTGAACACACAGTACGCTAATCTACTTGGAGCCTATACTTCTGTGTTTCTTAGGTGTTTTTCGTATCACATTATGGATTTTAGTTGCCTTAAAATGTGCAATCAGAATAGTTAAAGTCATTAAAGGAATAGATTTTACTTTATCTGAAAACTCTGGATTTGTTTTATTTTACTTTGCTGCATTCTACGTGATTGGAATGCTGGGTAACACTTCAGAAATATTTCTGAAAATACTTATAAAATAAAGTATGAACAAAAGAGGAAGCTGTACCGTACCAGTTTTAAAGTAACATAACACGATAACGTATTTAAAAGATCAGGTCAGAATCTCTAGTATCACATATAGGAGTCTGTGAGTTCTAGACCTGCCTTGGGTGTGAAACCCAGCTGGGTAATCTTGGGCCCGTTATTCTTTCTCAGACAAAACCAACCTACTTCACAAGGTTGATATTATGGGAAAAATAGGAGAAGGAAAGAGTATTATGCATGTTCATTGCCCTAAGTAAAATAAAATAAAAATAATTAAGGCAAAATAAAAATCAAATAAATAAATTCTCTAGCACCACACACCCAAAGGATGTACAATAGTATTACCTATAGCAGTGGTGGCGAACCTATGGCACACATGCCAGAGGTGGCACTCAGAGCCCTCTCTGTGGCCACGTGCATCCTCATCCTAGCCCCCTTCCCCCCATGGCCCCCTCACCAGCAGACCCGCCTGGAGAGTCGCCCACGGGCACAGCCCATGCAGAGCAGCGCAGCCAAGGACATGGCAGCCGGGCAACAGGGACAAGACTCCATCCTCGCGCCCCGTCACGTGCAGATGATTCTGTGGGGTGTGGGTGGAGGGCGTGGCCGTCATGGCACTGCAGGGCCACCTGGGTGATCTGCTGCAGTGGGTGGGCAGGGGTGGGTGGCGGGGCGGTTTTTGGGCACTCGGTCTTAAAAGGTTCGCCATCACTGACCTATAGGCTTAGGTGATTTCTATAGGGTTTTCACCACTTCATATTTCAGTGCCTAGAACTGAATCTCATATATCAATATAAAGCACAGTAGACATTTCAATGATATTTTCTGAGCTTATACTTGAAGATATTTATAAACTCCCAGAATTTCTTTTTAATATTAATGGTTGTGGTCATCATTGAGTTGCTTATGATTCTTTGTGACCTGACAGTTCTCCAGGATTACTTGTCAGTATCTGCTTGACTTCTTGTAAATTCATGCTTCTGTCATTAGTAATAGTATCTAGCCTGTACAAGTTCTTTGTGATAGCCTTTGATTCTTCTTATCACCAAGGTCTTCTCCAATGATTCTTATTGTCATATTATGCATTGTAAATATCTATACTTTAGGTTAATTATGGAGCTTTCACTGTGTGATCTGATTTTATTTCATCTAGTATTGAATTATTTACTTGTCTTTTTCAATTATAGTTACTACTGAATTACTGGTTCCTCTTGTTTTGTTTATTCTCAACAATTCAAGCATTCAAAAGCATCCATTTCCCTTTCTTCAGTGTTCCTGAACAATGTCCAGCTTTCACCACCATATATTACAACTGAGAAAACCACGGTCTTGACAGTATGCACATAACCACATATAAACCATACAAATATGACAAATAAACAGTAGATTGAACAAGAATTTCCAGCATTTTTTACTGTCCCACTGGCTGGATTGCTGGCAACTGAACTTCAATATTATCTCATGCAACACAATTTTCCCCCTTTGTACATGTGTTATAATGTGGCATCAATCTCAACTTGTTTTCTTTTTTTCTTTTTCTCCTACCCAAATGCATATATTTGGATATATGCATATGCATATATTTGGAATATATGCATATGCATATATTTGGATATATGCATATGCATATATTTGGAATTATCATCTCCCAAGCATTCTATCACAATCTATACTCAGCTTATATCTTTCAAAAAGCATGAAAAAGAGGCCTAACATGTTTCTTATTCCTATGTTCCTGAAATCAGTCACCCCACTGACAGAACTGTGTATAAAATAACACGTGTCAAACAAGTAGAACTTTGAAAGGCAATCAAATTTTACTTTCCTTTCAGTCAAGAGTGGGTGTTTCTTTCCTCAAACTAGAAAATACTGAACAGGGGCCAGCACGGCCCTCTGTCTCCACCCCTCCATGGGGCTTATGCAGAGCTTGGGTAGGTTAACTAAGGAACTATTACTATATTTTCCATGCAATGATGGATTGGAGAAAATACTTAGTTATGAGATTTAAATAAAAATAGTAATTAATTAATTAAATTTATACACCTATCACATACATGACTCTGGGTGGCTCGCAGCAATTAAACACAACAACAAAGAAACAGTAAACAAAATGTAAATAAAGCCACAAAAACATATAAAGCTATATTTAAAACCATATTAAAATATATACATTATTAAAGTATAAATAAAATAACATTAGTACCATTAAAATCCAGAAAAAACAAACATTCATTTAAGCAAACAATTAATACCTTGACAGAAGAGATGTGTTTTTTACTACCTTTGTACATAGTGTAAATTGTAAAAGCCAACCAAATCTCTGCAGAAAGCATTCCACTATTTGGGAATTACGCATGAGAATGCTCTTCCCTATTTCACATCCCATCAAACCTAAGAGGAGAAGTTTTTAAGAGGACCTATCCTGTTGATGTGAATAACTTAGGAATTTCATAGCCTAGCCAACAGCTGTTCTAAGGTAGATCCTAAGCAGTTTAGAAATGTAGCCCCTGGGAAGGATAGGAAAACAATTGAATCTTAATCCCAGTAGCCACTGATACCCTTCATAAATTTCTCTAATTTAATTATAACCTATAGTTAATGTATATAATTAATAGAATGTAGAAAATAGCCAGGAATTTTAAATTATTCCAATTAAATAATAAGAACCAAAACATTGCAGATATGCTCACATTCATGTTTGAACAAGGATACAAATTTTGTGAAAACAGATTGCTATTTTCTATGTAGAAGACTAAATTATTCATGGCAAGTGATTTGCTGTCATGAAGGTTCTAAAAGAGCACTTGACCCATGCTTTAAAAAAGATTATATTTTTTCCTCATACAGAATTGTTATTCAATTGTATAGAATTCGAAACTCTCAAGGCTTTCGTGTTGCATAAATTCATCTTGCTGCCATATCAAGGGTATGGATAGTAATAATAGACAAGGAGTATGGTTTATTACTGGAACTGCAAACAGAATGCTTTTTCAGTTTTCCATAAGGTATTGAATTTATAACAACTAAATCCTCTAATGATGCAATAAAACTGTTTTCTAATTGCTGTGTGCCTAAGCAGTCTCTAAATAGTAATTCAATGCTTAATTTGTCTTTAGGCCGTGATTATTAGGCTTTTTACAACAAACACTAAACAAGAGACAATAAAGCCATACTTACTCAAGCATCTCCTGTACTTATTCTTTGACATACTAACAGTGCTTTGCAGTTTATCTACGAAGATTGCTATAAAATACTATACATACCTTCTTTCTACTTTTCACATTATAGAAAAGTGAAACACAGTTAAGATGGAGGATGGTTTAATTTACTTAATTCAAAAAAGTCATGCCTCATGCCTTGTTAAACTAGCAAATTATTACATATGGAATAGCCTAATTGCCTCTAGTCCTTCCCTCCCTCCCAAGTCCTGCTGTGTTGCCTCATTGTGCCAGGGTGTCTGTATACATGTTGTTCCTGGGAGACATTAGCAAAGAACTTCCAGAGTATATGCCAAGTATATATTTTCCCATCAAGGTCATCTAAAGTATGAAGGTCATTCTAAAGTATGAAGGTCATGCCAAGCTAAAACAAGCAAGCACCTACTTGAGGCAGCAGTGATACAGTATAGGCAAAATCACAGAGACAGATGATCCCTTTAGTGATAATGACAAAGGCACCAACTCATACTGCATGGGAGAAGGCAAAGCTACTCTTGTATTTTTACTAAGAAAACCATGTGGATACAGAATATAAAATGATTGACAATAGAGTGCTGGATGATGCCTCCCTCAGGTTGGATGGTACTCAAGAAGATATTGAGGAAGATCTGAGGATGTTTTGGAGTGCTAACGGTGTTTATAACATGACTAGATTAAAGCTTTTGGGATGACTAGTGCTGATGTTATGCATACAGGAAAAGTGCTGATGTTATGCATACAGGATGACTAGTGCTGATGTTATGCATACCATTGCATGCAAAGCTGCAATGGTAGAATTACAGTAAGAACGTGGAATGTAAGAGGCATGAACAAAGGAAATTAAATGAAACATCTACAAATTGACATATTAAGCATCAGCAAACAGTGATGGACTGGCATGGGTCACTGTGAGTCAGAATATCACACTATTTATTATTCAGGACATGAAAAACCAGGGGAAGTAATGCTGCTTTTATAGTTAGGAAGGGTATAGCAAGAACAGAACTTGGCTACAATGCAATTAATGACCAAATAATATCAGTTAGACTTCTTGGACAAGTCTAATGATGATTGTCCAAGTTTATGCTCCAACCATCAATGCATGAAAAGAAGAAGCTGATCAGTTTTATAATCAAGTTCAATTTAAAACCAACATGAGAACAAGATGTGCTGGTTGTAATTAGAGACTGCAATGCCAAAGTTGTAACATAAAAGAAAAATGTAGGTGGATTGCATGCCTAGGAGATCAAAACAGAGCAGGAATCCAATTTCTTCATAGCTAACGCTGTCTTCAAACAATCGAAGTGGTACCTCTATGCATAGACAACCCCAGACAGAATATACAGAAATCAAATTAACTGCATTACTGTTAAAAAGAGGTTGAAAAACTCAATTAAAGTATCAAAGTCATGGCCAGGTGCTTACTGTGGAGCAGATCCACAATATGATCTTGAACATATGCCCATCATTTTCAAGGAAAACATTAAGAATCACTTCGATGTCCTGAATTCCATTAATAGAGAACAAGAGGAATTGTGGGATGAACTTAAAGAAGTTGTTAAGGATGAATGTGAAAAGAGACTTCTCATGATGAAAAAATAGAAGAAAGTAGACTGTATGTCAGAAATTAACAAGAAGAGAAGCCAAAGAGAAAAAGTTAATAAAGGAATTTAAGACAGAACTTCAGATACCTGTTATGTCAGAGCATGCACAGTCTTATTTCACTGAGATAATCCAGGAGTAAATACAGTAAACAGTAGTTTGTATTAAATGGTGGTTTATCATGCACTATCTACAATATCATACACCAGGAACAATATACATACACATGGTAATACAGCAAACTCCAACACACAGCAGTTACAGCAGGAAATGACTGAGAGAGAGACACTCCAGCAAAAGCCTTCCTTTTTATACTTAAGCTCTCAAAGAGACACAGACCCTGCTGAGTAATTCCTATTATTTCATCATCCACCTTATATTACATAACATCATTACATCTTCTTATATCATTACATAAGCTGTTTGGCTGTTTAATCATAACCAGTGCTTTTTTTGTAAAAAAAAAAAAAAAAAAAAAAAGTGCCAGAACTCACACATGTCATACAACCTGCCTTGCCTACCCTACAAGGTTCCATCCAAAAAAGGTGCCGGAACTCCGTTCTGGGGGTTCTATGACAAAAAAAAGCCCTGATCATAACCTTGACATGTTAAAAGAGACAAGAAGCTGTATTACAACATCCGTAAAGACACAATAGATGGAACAGATTTGGAAAACAAGAAAGTCTTTCAAAAGATCTCTGAATTCAGAAGTTTCCAACCTTGAATTGGTATGCTAAAGAATGCCATATGGACAGATTATAACGATTTAAAGGAGATCAAAGGAAAATAAAAAGAGTATACTGAAGTGCTCTACAGTAGTAACATCAACATCCAAGATACCTTAAATGATACTATTTACTTAGAAGAACCTCTAGTACAAGTAGATGAAGTTACGTTTGCTCATTACCAAATTGGAGGACTACTGGAACTGATAAAATAACCAGTGAAATATGGAAGGGAATAGAAAAAGAATCAGTAAAGGCTCTAACCAAGATATGCCTGCATATCTGGACAATAACACAATACTAACTGACTGGAAGAGGTCTGTTGTGTCCCGTGCCTGCAGAAGCAGGCGCGGGAAGTTGCAAGAGTCCCGGGCATTTGCAAAAGCTGCCCGGGACCAGACTGACCGGCGCCGGTCTTGCGCGCATGCGCAAGGTGGGAAAGGACTACCTTGTGACTGGGGGGAATTTCCCGGGGATCAGAGAGTATAAATAGAGGCTTGCGCACCTCTGGGGTTGTCGTGGTTGTTCGAGAGTGGAGCAAACAATAAAGACTTGTTGGAGATGAATTGTCTCAAGCGCCATTATTCCCAGGACTTAACACTGGCGACGAGGGTGGGATACAGTCCCTACAGCTAAGAAAAGCTAGAAGACTCACCCAATGAAGTCCGGGAAAGAAACGGCGAAGAAGTCAGCGTTATCCGGCCAGTACGAAATCGCTGGAGGGAGCGTGCGGCTGCAGAAAACGACCCTGATCCTCGAATGGTGTGAAAGTCAGCGTTATCCTGCCAGTACGAAATCGCTGAAGGGTGCGTGCGGCTACAGAGACGACCCTGATCCTCGACCAGGGCTTGGAGGCACACATTTCAACAGAGAGATCAGCGAGCTGGAGAAATCAACTGACAGATCTGGAATTGGAGTAGCCAAGATTCAGCGGCCCACTCGGAGCGCTCCAGTGACTGCAACCATCCACACGAAGGTGGACAAGCGTTACTAAACAGCTGGGAGAAGGTCCAAGAATCGTCAGGACAAGGGCCCAGCTGAGCTTCATTGTCTCGGACGTGGTGGACGCCAGAAACGTGCGGGAATAAAGGCTACATCGCTACGAGCTGCCTGGGTCGACTGAAGGAGTTTCTACTAGACAGCATGATTTGCCACGATACGGCGGTTCCTTCACACCCTTCTACCAAAGGTGGCGTCCATGTCGGGTGCAGCATTGTTTATTCTAGGGGGGAGGGGTGTTGTGTCCCGTGCCTGCAGAAGCAGGCGCGGGAAGTTGCAAGAGTCCCGGGCATTTGCAAAAGCTGCCCGGGACCAGACTGACCGGCGCTGGTCTTGCGCGCATGCGCAAGGCGGAAAAGGACTACCTTGTGACTGGGGGGGAATTGCCCGGGGATCGGAGAGTATAAATAGAGGCTTGCGCGCCTCTGGGGTTGTCGTGGTTGTTCGAGAGTGGAGCAAACAATAAAGACTTGTTGGAGATGAATCGTCTCAAGCGCCATTATTCCCAGGACTTAACAAGGTCAATCTACATTCCAATACAAAAGAGAGATAGATTTAACAGAGTATGCAAACTATCATACAATATCCTTAATTTCAAATGCTAGCATAATAATACTTAGGATCATCCAATGTAGATTAGAGTCATACAAGAAAAGATGCCAGATGCTCAAGCTGGGTTTTAAAAAGGCCAAGGGAAATGAGACATTATTGCTGATGCATAATGTCTCATTATCACTGCTGATAATTGAGAAAGCCAAACAATATCAAAAAAGAAGTCACTGTGCGCTTTATAGAAAAAGCTTTGAATGTGTCAGTCACATAAGGTGCAGACAGTGCTTAGAAAAATGGAAATTCTAGAACAACTCATTGTCCTCATGAGAAACTTATATAGAAGTCAGGAAGCCAAGGTATGGACAAAAGTTGGTAAAACAGACTGGCTGCAGGTCAATAAAGGAGTGTGACATGGTTGCATCCTCTCCATTTATTTATTCAACCTACATGCTGAATGGAAGAAGATGACTATGGTTTTGAAACTGGAGGAAGAAACATTAATAACAGATGACACTACCTGAGATCTGAAAATGCAAAGGATCTGCAAGGATCCTAGTACTAAAAAGTCAGAGCAGAGTGAAAAAAGGGAAAAACATTACATATAAAGAAGACTAAACTTAGGACAACCGGTAGAACAATCTACCTTAGAACTGAAAATGAAGATATCAAAGTGGTGGGTAGCTTCTGCCTTTTAGCATCAACCATCAACAGTAAAAGAACAAGAAATCAAGAAATATGCCACACTTGGTAGAACATCCATGAAGGCTTTGGAAAAGATATTCCAATGCTGGGATATGTCTATACCTATAATGATCAGAATCATGCAAGCCATGGTATTGCCTGTGATACTCTATGGAAATGAATGTTAAACTTTAAAGAAACAGGATAGGAAGATTATCACTGCCTTTGAACTCTGATGTTGGGGAAGAGTCCTGGGAATACTGTGGACATCCAAGAAACAAATGCATAGATCATTGAACAAATCAACCCAGAGTTCTCATTTGAGGCACACATGATTAGGCTTAAATTATCCTACTTTGGACACATTGTGCAAAGACCCAATTATCTGGATAAGGCTCCAATGCTGGGCAAGATAGAAGGAAACAGAAAACAAAGATGATCAGCAGCAAGGTGGCTAGACTTAGTTACAGTGGCAATGAATGAACATGAGTGAAAAAGATTAGAATTCTCTTTCTTCTTTTGGCATATTGTTAAAAAGCTTGGAGGGAAAGTCTAAGGATTTCTGATTGGTCTAATACAGAAGCCACTCAATTTTCTGGTTTTGAATTAATTGTTAAACCCAGCCAAGTATTTCAACTCCAGTTTGTTTTCTATAACTGCAGGGAAGGGAGAGATAAAGAGACTATTGAGATGGATAGGGATACAATTTGGGACTATAATCATCATTCAATCATTTAATTTGTTTCCTACTTTTCTGTTCAGAGGCCATTCAAAGCAGTTTAAAAAAGGCTAAAATCCAATAGAAATGGCTAATTATCAACTATAAATCCAAACTGAAAATATATGGCTAAAAATAGAGAGCACAGACTGAGCATGTTCCATAACTTTCCTGACAGAGCTAGGAAAGCTTTTCTTGTTGATCTTAATGTGTGTCCGGGTTCATATCAAGATAAGCAATCCATTTTGCTGGTAATATCTCAAGGCATTTAGGCTTTTAAAGGTCAAATTCAACACCTTGAATTGTGCCTAGAAAGTTAATATTCCTATGGCTACCACCGAGTGTACATCAATTAAAGCTTTTAAACATTCTGCAATGGTATGCCTGCATAGAACACACAGTAGTTTTCAAACAGGAATGCAAATAAGGCATAGGTAATTTTTATGAGATCCAACAAATAAATGTTCTACTTTTATCCAAGACTATAAACTATATGATAGTTTATAAAAATTATTAAGTGCAAATAGAAATACATATTATTTCAATAGCAAGGAAGATAAAGCAGAAATGATTAAATTGATTGTTCTTTTCAACGAGGAAATATATTTATGGTTTTTTTATTTGGATATCACCTCTGGATTTTGTGCTTGTGATAAAAAAATGAAACTTTGACTTTGGTTATGCTGATTAGATAGATTTGTTGTTATAGAAACGGCTAGTTATATACTAATGTGTAAAAATAAAAAGTTGAGACTGTAATGTTGTTATCCTGTATTAGTCTAAAAAAGTTAGAAGTCAATGCTTCTTTCTTTCTTCCCTTATATCTCATATTTCCTTCCTGCCTTTCTTTTTTCTTCCCTTAATTTCCTATTTTTATTTTTCTTTCTATTTTATGCATTAATTAAAAAAAAGTCGCATGTCAATTGAATTAACACTTATACTGTTATGAAACTGTAATTTTTCAGACGACAGGAAGACATTCAAAACAATTTGCAATATAGAAAATAAAGTCCAAGAAGACTGAATTCAGAACTAGACGCACTTGCAAATTCATAGAAATCAGTGGGAGGTAATCATATTAATTAGAATCTCAGTTTCAATATGTCTATTCTAATTATCCCAAAGTTTGAACCTCTTCTTTTGTTTTATTGAATACAATACCTGCAAGAAAATATTGCACACACAAACGCACACACGCACATGCACACTTACTAATTCTGAAAAAAGTAGACCATAAAAATATTGTGACATATATCATGCTTAAAGAACTGTGTGATTGAGGTCCTAGGGCAGAAAGCTCATGCTAACAAGTTTTCATTGAACAAATAAATTCTTGTGTTTATTGTTTAGTTGTTAAGTGCTTAAAGCCATATTCTACAGCAAACCTTACAAACTTCTGGTACAATTTCCTACCAGCTGAGTATGCACTGGAGAGTAACCACAGATAACTACATAGATTGACTGTTGTAAAACTGTAACAGCCTTCTGTTAAACTTGATTGTGTAATGTGTTCAAGGTCAAATCAATCCCACCCTATTTTCCAGCCTCTCAAAATTTCACCGTTCAGGTTGTCACCCTATTCTTGCCCTCTATTTAAAATTTCTTATTTCTTTCACCAATGGGAAGGGTTGTTTTGTTTTTTTTTTTAAAAAAGGTAATACGTTACTTATCTATATTCCTATTTATAGCAGCAGAATAACATTTGGTATAAATAAAAAACAGCCATTTACAGCTTTATACCTTGACTTGCTCTTCTTTCTGGAAATGCCCTTCTTTCATTGCTGGAAATGCCTCTCTTTGTTTTAGTAAACATGTTCCAGCAATAGATTCTTTTCCCGTTCTCATCCTCATTTTTCATTCTATGAAGTCACAACATGGAAGCCCTGACAAGAATACATTTATGAGACACAAAGAAACCGGAAAGTCTGAGTATCTCCTACTGAAGGTCCTCTGAGGCAGCAGAGACAGCAATCAAAAAAATGGTCCTTAAGTAATTGTTTTATCCCTTCAGCAAGAGGAATTTAATGGGAGGGAGAGAGAGAGAGAGAGAGAGAGAGAGAGAGAGAGAGAGAGAGAGAGAGAGAGAGAGAGAGAGAGAGAGAGAGAGAGAGAGAGAGTGTCTATACTCCTTTAAAGCGATTTAGTAAATTCACTGGTCTGGTTTCACAATATGGTTTGCTGGTTTTGGGCAGAGCATGATGCCCAGATCCATTCACTATGGTTTGTAAACTATGGTTCCTTTCTTAGAAGTCTCACACATATGTTAGGTTAAATAAAAATAAACCACAGAATGACTTATTGTTACATGAGAACCTTGCAAATTAAAAAGAACGAAGGAAGGCTGCATATGCTACCTTGAGCTCCTGTACAAAAGGCTAAAATGCTACACTGAAAGCAGCCCACTAATTGTCTCTTGATCATAAATCTGCACCTCTCTGCCTGCATCACAGATCACAATATCATCCTATAATTAAGATATAAGGCTTAAAGGAATTACACTGTAGAAGTGGTGTTTTTCCGATAACCCATCTAAAAACTGTATGCCGAAAAACTAGAGAGTGCTGGTGGGCAGGTAATGTAAGGTGTTTTGCTGAGCATCTGAGAAAATGGAAGGCAACGTATGCTGGCAATCTTGCAGCTGTGTTTCTACCAGTGTAGTATTATGTGAGAATCACTTTGGGAAACAAGGTGGGGAAGAGATGTTACTAGGGAAGAGTCAGCTAAGAGAGGACATAGCCTGCAGCTACATAAGGAGAAGAGAAAAGAGGCTCAGGAGTGACTTCCTTACTCAAATTCTCAGGCTGTAAAGGAGATGGCGGGAAATCTGTACATTCAGTCTTACAAGATTCTGTTACAGTAACCTTACAATAAAATAGAAATAACTCCTTTGGTTTCATTTCCTGACTGGTCTATCTGGGAAGACTGACAACCCAGTTTCCTATGAATTCAATGTCACAAGTTAGGTCCCTGATCTCTTTACTTGCATCTCAGTGGTCTTTTGGTTGCAAGAAAACTTTTGCAGGCATTTCCACCCCCCTTTTTTTCAGGATTGGTTGGCTGGTTGGTTGACCTAGAGCCCTGGATGATCACTTGACTATGAGCCAGCAGTGTGCAGCAGCAACCAAAAAAGCTAACACAATCCTGGGTTGTATAAACAGAGGCATAGAATCAAGATCACGAGAAGTACTATTACCGCTTTATAAAAGCCCTAGTAAGACCACACCTAGAATACTGCAGCCAATTTTGGTCACCATACCACAAAAAAGATGTTGAGAGTTTGGAAAAAAATCAAAGAAGAGCAACTAAGATGATCAGGGGCCTGGAGACTAAAACATACGAAGAATGGCTACGGGATTTGGGTCTGGCTAGTCTAAGGAAAAGAAGAAATAGGGGAGACATGATAGCAGTGTTCCAGTATCTGAGGGGCTGCCACAAGGCAGAGGGGGCCAGGTTGTTCACCAAAGCAACAGATGGAAGGACGAGAAACAATGGTTGGAAACTTACCAAAGAGAGAAGCAACCTGGAACTAAGGAGAAATTTCCTGACAGTGAGGATAATCAACTAGTGGAACAGCTTACCCCCAATCTCACTGGAGATTTTTAAGAAGAGACTGGACATCTACCGGTCTGAGATGATATAGGTCAGTGATGGCAAACCTTTTAGAGTCCAAATGCCCAAACTGCAACCCCAAACCCACTTATTTATCACCGGGTGCCAGGTGGGCATGGCCCACTGGGTGGGCGTGGCTGTGGTGGTCATGGCAGAATGGTTGGGTGTGGCCAAGGTGGGCGTGGTCATCTCGATATTGCTCGTGGGCAGGGACTCCTGTGGGGGCCGGGCAGGTTTGGGGGAGATCCACGGGGTCACTGGTGGGTGGGATGGTGGGCAGGAGGCTTGTCCTGCAGGGTGAGGGGAGGCGAGGCAGGGTGGGGGTGCCATTGCTATGGGGCAAGGCGAGGCAGGGGCCAGGGTGGCTGCTGCCTGACACCATCAGCCCCCGCACACAGAGGTCAGCGAGCGCATGGGGGCTGACGGTGTCCATCAGCAGCCACAGCCTGCCGGCCCCTCGACTGGTGCACTCTGGGGCTTCACAGCCCGATGCCAGCAGTTCAGAGAAGCTGAGCTTGATGGCCGGCTGACAGCTGAGGAGGTGATGCAGTGGGTCATGCCTGGGAAAAGGAGAGCATGTGAGGCCAGGAGGGATAGGACGGGACTGGGGGGGGGAGGGAAACCAGCCATGCTGGGATGCATCTGGCCACGTGAGACTTCGGCAAGTTAGCGGGCAGCTGCTTGAAGAGGGACGGTTGCCATCTCCGGGGCATGGTGCACGTGCCCACAGAGAGGGCTCTGAGTGCCACCTCTGGCACGCGTGCCATAGGTTTGCCACCACTGATATAGGTTCTCCTGTTCTATTCTAAGCTTTAACTGGTGTAGTTGAAAGGAATAAGATAATGTACTTCTTTTCCTCTTTGGGAATTTCCTTCTTAGTGGCGGATGCTTCTAACTTCTTCACTTCACATTATGTTCTTAGACCAGGTTCCAGTCCACGCAGTGATCCCCACAGCTAAATCATATTCTTAAATTCCAGTTCTTCAGCAACATTTATCCGCTACCTGCATCTGAACTGCATACATTCTGATGGCAGCCAAGAGATAATCTCCCCAATTCTCTACTACCACCTAATAGTCAACAGTTCAAACAGTCAGCTAATCCATTGTTTCAATAAATAAATAAAACAAATAAATTGATGGTACAATGAGAAAGAAAAATAAATAAATGCAGAGCATGGAGTAACCAGAGTATGGTGCAAAGAGGCATCTGTTCAGTGCTGGTGGGCTGGAATTTCAGTCAAAGAAACATCAATCCAGCCTGTAAAATGTGTGTTAAAGCTGTATGGACAAGACTTGCAGCAGAGAATTGCTTTGTGTGTACATTGGAGGCAGAAAGATTTAGGGTGGCCTGAGTTCTTCTATGTTGAGAAAGAATTACACAGCTGTGTATGCATGGCTTAAGAGTTCATGAAATGTACACGCACTTTTACATCTTGCAATGTTATATCAAGTAAAATATTTAACTTGCATATGCTTTGAAATTCTTGCTTGCTCAATTTTATATCTGGGCTTCTCTGTGACACACATACAAATAATGTCATACCATAAAGAAACATTTCCTTAATGCAGCTGCAAGGTTGTTTTTTTTTTTACATTTTATTTTTAGCCTTTCACTGACATTATTTGTTGCAATTAGAATTAATAAAACAAATGTACATGATGGTATTAATAAGGATCTTTTTCTTTTATTAGCTTTTGCAATACCAGTAGAGGAATATATGAGAATACGAGGAAAGAAATATAGAGAAGTCACTTCTGTTTTCTTGAAACTGAATTTTGTATAATTGTGATAATAATTTCAGATTTCAGAATTAAAAGAAACACACTCATTTCAAAATCTCATAAGACATAAATGTGGAGGCATTCCATTCTGCCAGTTTTTAAGTTTCATTGCAATTTCTATTAATTTGCTATTGTGTGTGTGTGTGTGTGTGTGTAATGATTGAGTAATGATACTGAAAATTTTCTTCTTCATTTGGGGTTTGTAATTTTGGAATGACTTAATCTATCATTGGGACAGATAACCAAAATATAGAAAATTCCAATATCATATCTCCTGAGCCAATTAAAAATAATGTGTAATTCAGGCCTATTCGCAGTGTTTCCGAACAGTGAATGGATTTTAGGAGGAGACTGATATATGATGACAAAGGGGCAATCTATATAAATAAAAATGTAAATGTTCATTTGTTCAAAATTTTAAATCTTCGAAAGTTCTTCACCGATTGCTTTGAAATTTTGATACAACGTTGCATTCGAATACGCGCGTGTTTTTATATACCTATATTATATAGATGTCACACCTGTGACAGGTAAAAACATGCTTTTTTTGAAAAACAGCACCATCTGTTGGACGTAAAAGAAACACACGCTTTTACCAGACTGAGCCACAGCAACGCGTGGCCTGGTACAGCTAGTAAGTAATATGATTCTTTTACAAATCTTCTATCTCTTAGGACTGCTAAGGTTAGAATTTTGTAACTCAAAAGTGATCCAGGATAACTTCAATTACTAAGTGGATCCATTAGGATATGGGAAGGAAGGATGACAGCCTAAAATTAATTTTAGAATTTTAAAAATTTAAAGTTTTTATCACCATATTTGCTTTCTTACAATATAAACCCTTGTCTTTATTTCTTCCACATCTATTACATTAGCTTTTAAAATTTTTAAATTGCACAGGAGAGATATGGTACTATATTTCTATCTTTCTTCAGTGCTATGGATATTTGAACAGCAACAACCAGACCCAGTTCTAAATCAGATTAGTTGTAAATGCTACTTGTTAATTTTGGGGGTTTTACCAATTTGAAATTAACTCCTCCTCCATTATGAAATGATAGTACCCCAAAATTAGGAACAAACAGCAATAAGCATAATTAAATAAGCACATAATTATAAATTACTGGTATTTCAAATTCTTCACTGTAGTTTCAGGGAAGAAAGGGGAGCATCTCATACCTGTATATAGGAAGGTCTGAAAAATTCTATTTACACAGTACAAAACTGCTGGGGTTGGTGGATACAACTACTGATACTGTAATCTTAACAATCTCTCCACACTGTCTTTTATGCCTATTATTTTCCGAACAGGTAAAATGACTTTCCTATAATCTGTGAAAAAGAAAGGGGGAGCATTAAGGATAGAAGCCATAATCATGTCTCTTAAGTATACTTTTTTGTGCTTTTGTATACATAAGGGACTGAGATTATTATGACTACTATCCTTAATGCTCCCCCTTCCCATGAACCTATCATTATTTCAAATAATGCAGAAAAAACATGCAAGCTGATCCAGCCAAATGTTAGTAATAACAGGGTGGTTGACACAAGAATGGCTACAATACAATGCTCATTTCAGACCTGCAGTATTGGATGGCATAATTTTTGGTGCTAATACCCATCTCCATTGAGAGACCTCTTCCTTGGTGATCAAATATTAGCCTGTAATTAGATGGGCTTTATTTGTTTATTTAAAATTCCACCTTTATTACTTTTATGAATAGTTCCAGATGCTGAACATACATAATACTCTTTCTTCCTCTTATTTTCCCTACAAAAATCCTGTTAGATGGGTTGGACTGAGAGAGAGAGTGATTAGACCAAAACCACCAAGCTGGCTTTTATAGCTAAGATGATACTAGAACTCACCTTTCCTGGTTTCTAGACCAGTACCTTAACCACTGCATCAAATTGGATATGTAATACAGCCTACAACAGGTTTTCCCCAATATGGAAATTCAAAGAGCTGTAGTTCTAAAATAACCAGAGAACAGCCCAATAAAAAGGCTGATCTATATGATGCTTGTGAAGTTTATATTCTGCTTTCCTTTAAGGAATTCAAGATATAGTATACAGCAGTGATGGCGAACCTTTTAGAGACCGAGTGCCCAAAAACTGGCCTCGCCCACGCTCCACCCCCCTGCCTCCACCCCGCCTGCCCGCAGGGCCACTCACCGCCTCCAGGGCCTGCCGCAGATCACCCAGGCAGCCCAGCAGCACCATTGCGGCCACGCCCTCTGCCCATGCCCCGCAGCATCAACTGTGCGATAGGGCGTGAGGGCAGAGTCTTGTCTACGTTGCCTGGCTGCCATGTCTTTGGCTGCACTGCTCCGCATGGGCCACACTCGGGGGCGACTTTCCTCCAGGGGGGCTGCTGGTGAGGAGGGGGTCGCAGGGTGAGGCAAGGCTGGGGCAACGGCACGTGTGCCCACAGAGAGGGCTCCGAGTGCCGCCTCTAGCACGCGTGCCTTAGGTTCACCACCACTGGTATACAGCATTCCTTCTTCAATTTTCCCACAACAACACAATGATAAGGAATAGGTTGGACTGAGAAGGAATACCTGTCCTAAATCATCCAGTGGAGTTTCATGGGGGAGGATTGACTTGAATTTGGGTCTTCTGAGACCTAGTTTAGTCATTACACCACAATGTTTGGAAATGAAAAGTGTTGGCGTTTGCTATAATAGGTGAAGAGAACTTCCATAATTAACATAATGCATTGTTTCTGTTGATTTACAAAATAATTAATTAGTTATTCTAATACTAGTATGCATCTTCAAAGGTTTGATGACCATACAAGTATGATTTGTACATATGTGTAGTCACTTGGCATCCACACCAATATTTGAGAAGAAGAACCTAGCATAATGGATTAAAAAAAATTAAAGAAAAAATCTCTGACAACATATGGAGCCATTAAATATAGAACCAGTAAAGGCATCATAAAAAAACCAAAATCAACTGTAAACCTGTTTATTTTATTCATACAGATATAGAACATCAGCTAGAACAACAAGTATCCTGAACTCTGCAATCATTCAGAGAGAGAGAGAGAGAAGAGAGAAGAGAGAGGAGAGAAAGAGAAGAGAGAGAGGGAGAGAGGAGAGGAGAGGAGAGAGAGAAGAGAGAGAAAGAGAGAGAGGAGAGGAGAGAGAGAAGAGAGAGGGAGAGAGAGGGAGAGATCAACTAAAACAACAAAAGTCTTGTACCTTGTTTTTGGAATACAAAAGCCATTTCAGAAGGCTATACATTTACACATGAGTTTCTTTGACTTACTGTCCCATGTGAGTCATTTGTTGACTTTCAGGAAGAGGGATAATCTGGCTGTAGCAGTTGTACTTTAAGGCACTCCTTATAAAAGGTGTGCAGTGCCTCACAGCTCAGTACACAATAAATATTTGGCCTCCTGAAGGCAACATATGGATCAAAGGATACTGCACATACTGTTCCTGCTGACAGCAGAACTCCTGAAGTCCCAAAGCATCTGCCTTCACAATCTCTACTGCTGGGTTTGTGATACAACTTGCAGGTGTTTGTTTAAGATAAATACTGAGTTTCACAATCCCAGATGGGGAAAATCAATTTCAGCGCCTCAAATGAAGGAAGCACTGATGTGGAATACAACTAATGTGGGATTGAAGATATAATGGAGACTTTAAAAAATTGGAATGGAATCTTGACATTTAATCACCACTCTGAAGAACTGCCTGGAGCCCACAGAAAAAATGGAAGTGGGGGAATAGACAAATTATCACAGAAGTGTTTAACATTTCTTTTTTTACAATGAATAAACTAAATAATTAAGAAAAAAAAATCAAAGCAAAACACACAGGCACAAAGAGAAGAAGGAAGGTCTGTAAATGTTACATTGCAGTGTTTTGTTTTGTTTGTTTCGAAACAGTGATTCCTATGAGGAATGCAAAGTTACATCATTGTCAGTGAGATTTCCTTCAAAATATCCATGGTGAATTGTCACCAAACACTAAAACAATGCATGCTATAATGCTTTACCACCATTGCTTTTATATCAGTAAGTGAAAGACATTTCGCTGCTTTTTGTTTCTTTGTTTGTTTGGGGAATTTAAACTGTTATTTAGTCAAGATGCTATTCGTTGGTCTCTAAAAATCTGTGCATATTACAGACACGTCTCTTCAGTAAGCAGACAACAATCTATGGAACAATAAAGAATAATTTAAGGTTAATAATAGAGCAAATACTACAACACATTTGGTGTTGTATTATGGCATCAAGGTAGAAAAAACCAGGAACCTGTAAGTTTTAGTTCCAGATTAGACAACAAAGCTGGCTGGGTGATTTTGGATGAGTCACTCTTTCTCAGCCCAACTCACCCCCAGAGTAATTGTTGTGGGGAAAGGAGTAGGAGAAAGGAGTATTAGGTATGTTTGCCACCTTGAGTTATCAAAATAATAATAAATATTTTTATAATAATAAACGAATACTGGTGTGTGAGAAATGACAGCACAGATTCTAATATTTCCTAGAAAGTAGGAAATATTAGGTTCTGGAAGATCTGAGGACCTGGCTTATTAGCCTAACAAGGCTAATAAGCACTTGATTTGGACTTGGGTCCCAAGCACACCAGCAGTGGCGTGATGGCTCAGTGGTTAAGTCGGCTGGAAAGTTGACATCCCGGGTTTGAGACCGACATGTTGTGCAAGGGATGATCACCTGTCTTTGCCAAGCTCCTACCCACATAGCAGTTCAAAAGCATGCAAATGCAAGTAGATAAATAGATATCACTTCAGTGGTGAGGCAACAGCACGTGGCGGCATCATGCTGGCCACAAGATTGCAGAAACGCCTTCGGACAGTGCTGGCTCATGGCCCTGAAATGGAGATGAATGCTGCCCCCTATAGTCAGCAACAACTAGTGCAGTAAAATCCACAGGAACTCCTTTCCTTTCTTTCCCAAGCATATTTCTTTTTTACTTCTGCACAAAACTAACATGTTAAACCAACTCAGCATTATTTACTGGCTCACCACACTCGGTAAAATGAACCGGTGTTGGACTCCACCAAAGATCAATGGATTATCTACTGAGCAGGTCATTTTAAGTATTGCTTTCAATTCTTTACTTGCTGGGGAAAAGAGGTCCTTATAAGAACACCAAAAGCTTGTTTTGCAATTATTATACAGTTGTGTTAACTTAGCAACCATTCTGTAGCAGCAGCTATTAAACTGTAGAGCCAGTTTGGTGTACCCAGAGAAGGGCTACAAGGCTACCCGGAAGGAGGTCACCCCACACCTCCTGACAAGGAACACCTGGAGGGGAGTAACTTAAGGAGAAGCCGTGGAGAGTTAGTCTTTGCCGGGAACAATTGTTTGCTTTGGCTTACATTCCCCCAGCTTTTATTGGTGCCTGGTGCTTCAGAAAAGGAAGGGGGTGCAAAGAGTGGTGAGGATGGCTGAAAAGATTATTGGCAGTTCCCTCCCTTCCATCCAGGACATAGCACACAAGCATTGCTTGAGCAGGGTCTGGGACACGACACATCCTCTTCATGACCTGTTTTCCTTGTTATCTTCTGGGAAGAGACTCCGTGGTATCCGAAGCAGAACATCCAGATTCAGTCACAGCTTTGTTCCATACAGTATTAACTTTGTGAACTCTAAAGCTTCCTCCTTCTGTTATGTATTCAAGATGGACAATGATTAATATTTATATGTGACTTATATGTAAGGGTGTAGGTCTATACATATGTTGTATATAGTATGTTTTCAATGTGGGTTATGTGTGTGTACACTTTGAGAGCAAGCAACTAAATTTCATTTTTGATGTGCCATTGTGCCCACAGGGGGAAAAATGACAATAAAGGTTATCTAATCTAGATTATCTTTTTGCCTTGCCTCGCTTGGAAGATTGTTTTTCACCTATTGTTTCGGACCTTGCCCTTCTGTTGTGGCCTACATTTGGCCTTTGCTTCGCTGGGGCTTTGGAACTGCTTCTTTTCTGGGATTTGTTTCTTGTCCTGAGAACTGCCCTTGTATTGTGCCTGGATCATGGATAAATCTAAATCTCACCAGCGATGCTGTGTGTATGGGGTGTGGGTTTTATCCTCAGACAACCATGTGCCACAGATTAGACTGGATTCTTCCTAGTGCTTCTGCTTCCTTCAAAATGCTAAGGGAAATGGAATCTGGCTTCCCAGATTGCACTTGTTCTGGGAGTGAGGGTTCATGCATAGATGACTCTACAAGGGGGCTGGGTCAGCTTCCAAACAATACAGATTGGTATTTACTCCCCCCACCCGGCCACTAGATGGGGCTAGAGAGCAATAACAGTATATACACAAATTATATGCTGGGGCATGACAATTACACTTTATAAAAGTATCATAATATTTGATTACTAGCTTTCCCCACTGGCAATCATTATACTGGTTCATTTATATATAACTCATTTAAAATCAAGACCAAAATGAAATTAAGCATATCAAGTCTAGATAGCAAAAATTCAGATTATCACAAAATATGTTAATTATCTGAGAATACCTATTCAGAAATGCTAATTATTTGAGGATTTTTTTCACAGTATGGTAGGCCTAATTAAAAGAAACCCATGCAAGATAGTAATAGAAAGAACTTTGACTCTATAGTTCTGATCATATTTTGAAAGAAAAATGTACATTTCACTAGAAGGACAATTTAGAATTTTTTCAAACTAAAATGTGAAAGAGCATTACCAAGATTCACGAAAATGCTAAGTCTGAGAGTAAAAAATTGAGCCTGAACCTTCTGTTGAGGATGCACAGCTCCTAGATCATATAATTTCATAATGCAGAAATAATTTATTTGAACATGTTGTCTATACTTACAACAACCACATGACTTATTATCTAGATTTTTATTCTTGAATTTTTAACTTAACATCATTCCATTTTTTAAAAAAAAATTGTTTATAATATAAAACACAAAAATACAACATCATTCCATTCTATTCAATGACTTCTGGAAAGAATAATTGGTTAATGATTGCAAGAATAAAATAGAATTTGTTACTACTAGACTAAGCAAGGTATACTTGGAAATAAGATTTATCCAGAATATCATACAATAACAGAAATTACAGTTTGCGATGTGTAAACTTCTGTGCATTATTGATTTCTGATACCATTTCTTGAAATGAATAATTTATCTATTATTATTTTAATTGATTTCTTTAATGCTGCTTTTAACATTACCTTTTATGAGACATTCTAGGCAATATACTCTCCCTCCATCCCAAATAGCAATCCAGGTGAGTTAAGCCAATACTATTCAAGGTGACAATATGCATTCTCTTCTAATGAAAAATTGACATGTGGACTAAGCATTTGTTCATTCAGGTTCATTCTTGGTAAATTAAAAAGTTATCTCTTGAGAATCATTTTGATTTTATGTTCCCGGTAGTCTATTGTCACAACCATTCCAATGAGTTTGTAGAATATAAAATTTTTATTTCCATTAAATTAAGAGCCATATAGCAATACTGAGTTATAATTAAGAGCGCCCAGAATAAAAATTTATGAAAGAATGAGTCAAAGTTTTTTGTGTTTAACTATATCTGTTAACACAAAGCAAAACATATTCACAACAAATCTGCATATGGAACACCACAAGGAACTATAAACTGGTTTGAAATTTAACCCTAACCTAGTTATCGTTTTTATTTAATTCAGGTACAATGGAAAACCAAGATAGAATCATTTAAAAGTCAGCAGAGAAACTGAAAGAATTTCCCCTTTATTATAAAATATATACACATTTTCTGGCTACTATAATTGATGTTTGGGCTCAAAATTAAATTTTGACACAAATGAAACAAATTTGATCAGTGTGCAGATATTGTTATCTGACATAAGTCTTTCCTATCCATCAGTCTACAATCATGCCTTGTAAATTATTTATGAGAACTAACCTGAGGTTAGAAGTCTTTTAGTTGTGTAATTACTACAAGGAATTATTCCATGAAGAATAGGCTTTAGGAAAATTTTTGCTAAAAGGCAAATATGAAGACCAGAATAATTTTAGTGTCAGACATGTTTTGCCCAAGAGGCAGCCATAGCTTCATTTAATTATATTCTCCCACTGAAATCTACATAATTTTAGTTTTTGTTTCCCCACTTTATTAAAAAGCTTGCTTTTCCTTATTCTACAATAAAATAAAGATAACCTTTAAATAGACAATTGAATAACATAAAGCACGGCATTTTTTTAAAAAATATATCATTTTGCTTCTTTAACGGCAGGTTAAATACAAAAAATACAGTCAAAAAATACAGTTAGTAGAAAACACTACTGCTGCCATATTTCTCAAGAAAAATCTTTGTAGACTTCTACATGATACTCAACACATAGTGGCCTTACCAGGCCGGGTGACAGTTTATTCATTTCAATTAACTATAATCAGATAGAAGGTCCAGTTATACGAACCTGACTATGTGTGCATATATTTTTTTTTAAAGGAAACTGTTTGGCACAGTGCCAAACAGAAATCTAATATCCACTAAAGAACTTTTTTTAAGTTTTTTGAGTAATTTTGCCTTTTGCTTTTATTATGTATGTTGGAGTTATGAGGGATTTTCCATGCACTACTCAGAATCTATATTGATTGGGGCAGTATACAATCACCATTAAACAAATAGACAAACAAATAAATTTATATTGTAATGTATAATTTACATGTCTGGTCAATAATTGTAGTTATAAAAGTATATTAAATGGAACATGAATCAATTATAGCTCTTTAATTCTTCTTGGCATTTCAAGTAATTTTACAGTAGCATTTTTAGAGCATGAGGTTCAAATATAGATATGGCAGCATTATACTGACCACATCTTAAGTGTATAATTAACACAAAGGAAAACATTTGTATAAAAAAAATAAAAACAATGTTAATACTTAAGGTTGCTTCCCCATATTCTTTTGCTACTAAAGCATTCAAAATAGTAGTATAAATAATTATACTTATCTTAAAAATTCTTCTACGTAGTCATTTCTGCATCTAATTTTTATAATATTCCGTGTCTATCAATATAAAATGATTCAACTGCAGGAACAGATTTGAGACTTGGGGGGGGTCTTTCTCAACTAACGGCCACAATTGGGACCAGAATTTCTGTTGCTAAGTTTGTTAAACAAGTCACATCTGATTTTATGACCTTTTTTGCCATGGTTATTAAATGAATCACTGCAGCTGCTAAATTAATCACACAGCTAATAAAACAAATCCAGCTTCCCCCATTGAATTTGCTTGACAGAAACCACTGGCAAGGTCACAAATGGTGATTGCATGACCACAGGAAGCTGCATGTGTAAATATATGCTGGTTGCCCAGAGCTTGGATTTTGATCACGTGACCATGAGGATGCTGCAACGGTCATAAGCGTGAGGACCAGTCATAAGTTATTTTTTTCAATGTAATTGTAACTTCCAATGATCACTAAATGAATGGTTGTAAGTTGAGGCTTACATATAATGTATGGATGTTCCAGTCTTGCAGTATTATAACTCTTATTGATGGGAGTGGTCTCTATTTTTGAATATTTCTACAAGTTGAACATTGCTAGCATACTATCTTGTTTTTTCCCCTTAGGCAATTTGAATTATGCATTTAAGAAGTAGCACATAACTACACAGTTTTAATTTTTTAACTTATGTGGCCCAAATGCCAGGACTTATTCTAAAAGTGCAGCATGAATTTCTGCTTCTTTTGCAATTGAGAACTGTGCTGCGGCTTGTTACCTATATTACAAACACAGTGCTCTAATGCAGGGGTCCCCAACCCCTGGTCCATGGACGGGCACCGGTCCGCGACATATTAGAAACCGATCTGTGCAAACAAGCGAAGTCCCATCCACAGGCAGCACATGAAACCATGACCCTTCCAGTCTACGGAAAAACCTCTCTCCACGGAACCGGTCCCTGGTGCCCAAAAGGTTGGGGACCCCTACTCTAATGAGTACTTAGAGTACCCACTGTATTTCGAAACAATACTGGCACAACAGTGACTAAGAAAGAAAAAGACTTTTAGAGTATATCCTTGTCCTAAACACTCATTCTGTTCTAATATTATATCATGCCACATTATAGTGCTAAATGTGGATAAACAGTGAAGATAATTGTAACTATCAGCTCAGCAGTGACAGTTCAGCAGGTAACTCAAGGTCAACTGTTTTCTCTAAATTATATAGAAAGTTTAATTCCAGGCTGGACTAAACCTGATTATGAGCAGTAATGTGCAATGGCAGGCCAAAGCTAAGAATAAATGTGAGGATTTTATACCATAAATATCTGATAAGAGGTTTATGAATTCTGATTTTCTTAAATTACCTGATATCAATTTCTTAGATATAGAACATTGATACCTTCTTACGATCAGAATATAAATCAGTCTTAAAGAAGCTGCATAGAATAGTATTCTAAAAGGGCTACATCAAAAAAAAACAAACTAAAATAAAAGCTTTATACCAAATAGTCATTTGTAAAAAGAATAGCAAAATGAAAATTGTTCTCTGTAAAATAACATAGTTTAATTCCTTAATAGAAGCTGAAGAGTAACTTTCTGGTAAATAAAAGTAAAGGTCATTTTAGATTGAACATCAGATTCTGGTAATAAAAATGATCTAATACAGCTTACAACAAATGTTTCCTCTATTCTAGAGACATTTCAAAACAATGTTTTGAGGAGAAACAGGACCAGGATCTAATATGTAGTGAGAGCTAGAAGAAACAATTGAAGAAATAATGAAATTATTATTGGCTGGATGAAGATGTTTCAATTCTTGATTGAATCGAAGATATTTGGGAGAAAAGGAATATTTAAAACTACAATTTTTCTTCTTACAATTTTATAAAGACAAAGCTATGAATGTGTTTACAGAGAAGTGCACCATTAGAATTTCTACTATCATTGCTTGGTCCACAAAACTATTATTTGGTAAGCCTTTTGTTCAAAAGCTTTCTTCTCCCCATGACTTTTCCACACATTTAATTATGAATAAAGCAAGTACATTTATGTCACAATAACCAACTTCTTTCACATCCGCAGTGCCAGTCATGTTAATAATTTGAACTGAAAGTGATCAAAGTTGCAAAAGGAAATTAATGCTTCTCATTACTAGGCCATAAATGAATTTCATTCATCTTTACTTACACATAAGATGTCCTTAAGCAAAATCATTATAGGCCAACTACATTATACTTTGCAGCAAGGTGAGGAATCAAGACTTCCATAAAGCTAGAAAATGTCACAAGATATTTTGCCCTTTTTTCATCTTTGAGGAACAATTCTTATAATAGTAAACCTTTATTTATACTTTGAAGGAAGGAAGGAGAAAGGCAATTTAAACTGCTTAGTAATCATTTTAGCAGGTGAATTAGAAATTACAGTAATATAAGTATCTCATTTTATTTTAAATTTAAAGTATGTCCTGCTGTATTTTATCTGATCAGTGAGCTGGAAAATAAGATAAAAGCAAAATGTTATAAAACAGGTTGGAAGTTGGTCATTATTTTTCCTTCTATTCAGCGACAGCTGGAGAATAACAAATATATATATATATGAGAAAATGGAGCAATGTTTTGAAGACAGCTTCTAATTTATCATACTCAAAATAAAATAGTAGAACAGTAAATGTTTCCCTAATGGAAAGAATTACACTGGGAAATGTTGTCCACACAGGAGAGGTTTGCTAGTATAATTATCATCAGGAGAAAATTCAATCCATTAAGAGTCATTCAATGAGTTCAAATCTACTCACCTCAGGCACTTAAAGTCAACTTAATTTAAAAGATTTCAACTGACCAATAAATGCCCATTGTATGGTAGATATCATGTACTAGATTTTCATTGTTACAATCAACCATTTTAATGTTTCTATACTGAGTGGCATTCCATCTTAGTAATCAATTTTTATTATAAGCTGAATTTTCACACTGGGAGTTAAAATATGAAAATAAATACAGATGATAAAAAGTTGCATTGCATAAAAGAGTAAATTGGATTTCAGAAGCTAAGATATATGGAGAGAGAGGGGGGGGAGGAAACATATTTTGATTGAGGTTCAATTTATAAACTCTCTCATTCACTTTCATTAGTGGAAGTAGTAGCAAGATTCCTTTCATTTTCTGATGGAGGATGTATGTGGACAAAGAAATGTGGCCTCCTGGCATTGATGGCCTCCAACTTTCATCTACTCCAGCGAATGTGGTTAACAGAGAGGAAAAAAACAATTGTAATTCATCAGTTTCTTCTGGCAAAAATGGTAAAAACATAGCCAGCCCATTTTTTTAATTTGATTTTTTTTGCTGGTTTCTTTCACTACACCAATTTGATCCCATTCTATTGGTGTTAGAAAGGCATCTTGCTGACAGACAGATGGATAGAGTCCCATTACATAATTTATTTTGAACATTCTGTAGCACTAGATAGAATACACAAAAGAAGAAAAATCAAATTCATATATTCTTCAAAGGATTATGTTTCAACCTTGGTTTTATAGTTTTCAAAGAATGAAAGTTGAAGCCTATTTTCAAAACAATTTATTTTATTGATTGTACCATTTCAATAGGCTTTCCAATAAAATGATCTGAGGTGATGGGTTTGAACTTCCAATATTTTTTCTTTGTGGATACAGCTATACATTTTTTTAAATTCACCCTTTAATAAAAAATTATATAGGTGAACATGGTCACTTATCAATTGCTATGGATCCTTATCAATAACTGAACTTAGTATACATAACACCCCAGAATTTTTCAATTGTCCTCGGATCCTATGTTTCACAATCTTGTTATCTATAGACTTATTTTGACTATTGGTATTAATCTAATTCAGCTATTTTGTACTACGGTGAATCATGCTGTATGATAATTCTAAATATTGATGAAGACTCTGGAATAATTAAATTGGAAAAATGCTGTCAAGGCTTTCTATTTGTGGCTAGTGAACTGTTAAAGCAGAAGTCTTTTTGTAAAAATAAGATAAGATAAGATAAGATAAGATAAGATAAGATAAGATAAGATAAGATAAGATAAGATAACCTTTATTGACATTTTTTTACTGTGGGCACAACGGCACACATCAAAAATGAAATTTTGTTGCCCGCTCTCAAAGTGAAACACGTACATGACACGCCCTAAAAACATACTATATACAACATATGTATAGACCCACACCCCTACATATACATAACAAATAAATATTAAATACTGTCCATCTTGAATGGAAGGAGGAAGCTTGAGAGTTGACAAGATTAATGCTATATGGAATGAAACTGTGGCTGAATCTGGATGTTCTGCTGCGGATACCACGAAACCTTCTCCCAGAAGGTAACAAGGAAAACAGGTCGTGAAGAGGATGTGTAGTGTCCCAGATAATCTTACGGACCCTGCTCAAGCAGCGCTTCTGTGCTATGTCCTGGATGGGAGGGAGGGGACTGCCAATGATCTTTTCGGCCATTCTCACCACTCTCTGCACCGCCTTCCTTTCTGAAGCAGTGATGCTTCCAAACCAGACTGTGATGCTGTATGACAGGATGCTCTTGATTGTCCCCCTGTAGAAAGTCGTCAGGACAGGGGAAGGAAGATGTGCTTTTCTCATGCGATGCAGAAAATGCAGGCACTGCTGTGCCCACTTTATCAGTTTCTCACTGTTGAGCGACCAAGCCAGCCTACTCGTTAGCTGCACACCCAGGAATTTGATGCTGGTAACCATCTTCACTGGTGAATCATTTATGCACAGAGATGTGTGGCTGTGCCTGCCTTTTCTGAAATCGACAATGATCTCTTTGGTTTTTCCGGTATTTAAAACTAGGCTGTTTTCCTTACACCAGTTCACCACCCCCTCAACCTCCTTGCGGTAAGCTTCCATCTTGTCATCATGAATAAGGCCCACTACTGTTGTATCATCTGAGAACTTCACAATATGGTTGGTGGCAAACCTAGCACAACAGTCATGGGTCAACAGGGTGAACAGCAGCGGACTTAAGACACAGCCCTGAGGAGAACCTGTGCTCAAGGAAATGGTATTAGAAGTATTTGTTCCAACTCGCACATATTGCCTGTTGGCATTGTCGTTACATTCCAAACAGATGCAAAATGAAGCTTCATGTATTGTTATGTATATAAGATACCACAAAATGTGTATAGATACTCCTGACTTTCAATATGACTCTATAGATATTGGGATACAACATTTAATAGTGAAGCTCTGATAACACCCTAGCTGAGACTTACAGCTCATTATTTGGTGTTCAGAACAATCTACAACAACATTGCAGATATTTTAAAGGCAAAGCAAATAAGCAGGATTTATTAAAAGTCCATTTGAGGCGTTCTAGAAAAACTTGTCCTGGCTATTAATTGGCCTCTAAAATACTGCATCTAATAAAGAACACTTTTGGGTCTCAAGATGCCCAGGAATCAAAAAGGAGATTTTCAGTGGGAAACATAATTAAAACCAAACAGACGGGAATTCAAATAAGATCTCACATATTTGTTTTCTTTATGTCAGAAAGATTTTGCCCACCTTTATGTAAAATGTGGTTCATGCTTAATTGATAGGTTATTGCAGGAATTAATTAAAAGTGACACTGTCTGGTAAGGAAATTAGTGAAAAGAACTAATTTTAGGTGCCCTGGCACTTGAGACTTTTCTCCAACAGAATAAGAGACTATCTATATCCTTGGGAAAGTCAATTGTCTCAGAATCTTAAATCACATTAAAAGTTTGTTACAGCAAAAAGTGCAATGGTGGGAGAATAGTTCAGTCTTTGGTGGACAAACTTCAGCTTATTTTTGGTTGATGGCCTTGAAAGTAGGCAAAGAAATATATATTTCATTCCTTTTACTTCAAAGGTTGTTGTAACACAGTCTCAGGGGTGTCAAAATATACAGAAAACCATAGAATTTTAAAATCCAGTAATAAGTAAACAAACAAATATTTGGACTTTGCAGAAGCAAATGGAAAGAGAAGGATAAGATGTTCAGCAAGAAGGACAAGATGGAAGTTGAATGGTCACAGCTGGAAGATCAGGTTAGGGACACATCATCATAGAGAAAATGTGGGTGCTGGAAGTTGGCATCTTTTTTGTACCAAAATGATGGCACAAAAAACTATATATACCTCTCTTCAACCATCTGACCCTGCTAAACATGTTATGACTGAAATAGCAATTCCATCTAATCCTGCCAAGTAGCCAGTGTAGTGCCTTTTTAACTAGTAGAAAAAGGATATTTCAGTGTTGGGTTTACCTCTACTGAGGTTTTTCAATTAATTCTCTTATGCTGAGAGGCTCCCCAACAGAAAAAAAATCAATTTATATCAGAAAGAATGTTTTAAATATGTCAGTAAAATATAAACATCCATTGGGCTTTATGTTACTTGGTCTCATGGATGCACTGATAAAATTTTCAGTCTCCAAGGGCAGCATAATACAAGTAGTCCTTGACTTACAACCAAAATTGGGGCTGGAATTCTGGTCATCATAAGCTACTCACCACAATTCTGGATTTAACTTTATAACCATTTTTAGGTTAGTTGTAAAGTGAATCATTGCAGTCCTTAAGCACATCATATTGTTATTCAGTTAATCCCCCAATAGATGATTTTTGCCATAAACCAGCAAAAAACGTTGCAAATTGCAGTCATATGACTACAGGATGCTGCAATCAGTCGAAAATGTGAGCTAATTGCCAAAGGCCCAAATTGCGATCATATGACTGCAGGATTGGAGCAACAACTATAAGTGAGAGTTCAAGTTGTAAAGCATTTTTTCTGAGGCTCTCCTAACTTTGAACCATCATTAAACAAATGGTCATAAATCAAGGACTACCTGTATTTACAATAGGGGATTATAAAAAACACAATGGACAGGTACTTTGGAAGGTTTGCATGAACTTCTGGATTTTTCTTAAATTTCTGAATAGTACTCTTTATTAATAACTTAGTATTTTTACATGACTGGATCCCATATATGTACTTACAATTTTCCTTCCTTTCCATCTATTACAATTCTATTTATTATTTTTAAAAGCCAGCCCTTTGTTTCGTTTTACAGAAAACGTTTATGTTCATCTCATTTAACTGACTTGTTGAAAGGAAATTAAATATGTAGCTATACAACGGAACCTGCTGCATATGTACCAATTCTCCAAATATTTTATTTTATTTTATTTATTTAATTTTAGTATATTTTTTGACAAGATTTATATGGTCGTCCACTCACTCTGAATGACCGAGTGGGTCATATGTATTAATTGGTTGAAACATCCCAACCAATGATTTTGTTAATTACATTAAACATTTCTAGACATTTTCTACTGTCTGGTGGTGTTTTTTTGGGGTTTTTTGGCAAGAGATAAGGAAAACAGGACGCATTATATTCTTAGTCGCATTTTCATTCTGCTCTTCCTTAGGGTGCAGATTCTAATTTTAGTTATACTGAATTTTCCAGCCTAACGGATTCAAAGAAGCTATAGCAGATGTCCAGAACCTTGAAGGTAATTAATTAAGTCCCACTGTTTCCATACTGCACGCCCCAAAAATCTGTCACTGCATGTAAAATTGTATAATTGAGTATTATAAATGTTTTCAGGCCAAGTCGTGCTATGAATTATTTCCTTCATCTGTACAAATAAAAGACTTATTAAATTAATGCCTCATAACTTGACAGACTAGTTTAGTAAGTAACAAATTATCTGCCTAATCACCTCAGTCAAAGTTTATAGCAGGGGTAGTCAACCTTGGCTCTTTTATGACTCGTGGACTTCAACTCCCAGAATTCCTGAGCCAGCACAGCTGGCTCAGGAATTCTGGGAGTTGAAGTCCACGAGTCATAAAAGAGCCAAGGTTGACTACCCCTGGTTTATAGCAACCTGAAAGTAATTTATTTGTATGTACAGATTGGTTTCACTAGAATATTATGTCTAGATATTTTTTATCAGCATAAGGTTTAAGTAAAAAATTATCTTGCTTCAATATATGCTTATAACTTTTTTGCACAGTAATTATTCTATTTTTGATTGCTGCCTACTTAATTAACTAATAGAGGATTTGGGAATCCTCTATTTTTAACAGAAATGTAGAATTTGAAAGGGGAGCTTTGCAAACTACGTAGTACACATGAAGGATTCCCTCCTCCAAGATTTAAGCAGGTGCATCATCTGGAAGATTAACCACAGCTGCTTCAAAGGCAAATTTCACTGGTCATCTGCATGTGTACATGCATACAGAAACAATTCTGCAACTGTATTTTAGATGTTCATTTTACATTAATATATCTATTTTCCTTTCTCAATAATGCCTCAGTTTGATTATACGTAGTTTGGAAGCGTTTGCAGAAACCTGTCTTTATATGGGTTCTGAAGGCCTTCATCCTCACAAAAATAGATTGTGGAATATGTTCGGATCCTTTGCAGTGTATCTAAGGAAGAAAATAGTAAAATATCAAACGTCTCTGATTAAAAAGAATCACGAAGTAGAATTGTTATTTTTCATTTTCTACTTAGGAATAAAGGAAGTTACTGTTAAAATTTAACAACCCCGCCCCCAATTCTTCCATAAAACTGGATTTTTTCCCCCAGAAAACATCAGAGATCATATGCTTGCCCTTTAAACCTAAACCTTTCCCTTAATTAACATTACATCATGTAGGGTATTAAAAAAATGTGTAAATATGTCATCTGATAATCCAATCAATTACAAGTGACCCTTGTCCAGCTAGCTTTTCCCCCAAAAAGATCTCATCTGCACACCTAAGTTAGAATTATATTGGAGCCAGCTCTCTGTCAGGCAGCTCTCTGGACTGTTGGTATTTCTGTTAGCTGAAGCTGTTGGCTCAAGCTGACCTATTGTCCTATGCCGGAGGCAGTCACATCAACCTTCCCTTTTCATGACTGAAAGTGATTGACACACCACTAATGAGGTTCTGCAGGAAGCTGCAGGATGTATCACAACTCTGTACAGAGAAATCATAAGACACCTTTATCCACAATTAATGATTTTTTTTCCTTGCAGGTTTCCACAACCGGTGTTCAAGTTAATTCAGAATTTCAAAGATTTAAAAATCTATTGGCTTTTAATTGCTGAAGCCTACAATTACTTCAGATACTACCATTCTTTATCATAGTCAATATAGTCATACAAACCATCACTATCTGGTTCAAGGTGGCAATATATATTCTGAATCTGAGATTCAACATTCAAAAGATTCAATTCGAACTGGTTAAATTTCAATTTACTACCAATGTTGCCCATAAAATACAATGCAGAAGCATGAAATCCCCTGTATTTAGTTCTTCTGAAAAAATGGAGTGGAAATAGCAGGCTTAGTAGGCTTTTTAGAGCTTGCAGCTTTAAGAATTTCGTGGAATAAACTTTTAAAGTATTTTGCTTGTACTTCTCACAAACTTAGTAGATGGAGTTATGGTTTTCATGCTTACAGTGCAATTCTCTGGAGTAATCAAGCTAAATCAATATGTAGCTACTTCAAGATAAAAAATAGAAATCTAATAGAAGCATATAGAGTTCATATAGAAACATTTATGCTAACACCCCCGTTGCATGGAGGTTATCTTTAAACTGATGCCATGTAGGGGAAGAGCCACTAATTTTAAACTCAATATATGAAGGTAATTCTTCTCACTAAACTAAATCAGCTAGCTGTGCCTGACCACATCTGTAAGTGGATCATAAGCTTTCTAACAGACAGGAAGCAGCAAGTGAAGCCAGGCAAAATCACATCAGATACTGTACAATTAGCACAGGGCCCCCCCAGGGCCTTGTGCTCTCTTCACTTCTCTCTATACTGTATACCAATGACTGTATCTCAAAAGAACCCTCTGTTAAAGTACTGACGTTTGCAAATGATACAACAGTGATTGGCCTCATTTGAGATAACAACGAATTGGCATACAGATGGGAGGTTGAACAACTAGCCTTGTGGTGCGGCTGGAACAATCTTGAACTGAACACACTCAAAACTGTAGAAATGACAGTAGACTTTAAGAGAAACCCTACTATTCTACAACCCCTTACAATACTAGACAACACAGTATCAACAGTAGAGACCTTCAGGTTTCTAGGTTCTATAATATCTCAAGATTTAAAATGGACACCTAACATCAAAAATGTCATCAAAAAAGCACAACAAAGAATGTTCTTCCTGCGCCAACTCAGAAAACTCAGACTGCCCAAAGAGCTGCTGATACAGATCTACAAAGGAATTATTGAGTCTGTCTGTTTGCACCTCTGTAGCTGTTTGGCACTGCAACCAAACAAGACAGACACAGACTTCAACGGATAGTTAGAACTGCAGAAAAAACAATTGCTACCAGCCTGCCTTCCATTGAGGACCTGTATACTGCACGAGCCAGAAAGAGGGTTGTGAAAATATTTACAGACCCCTCACATCCTGAACACAAACTGTTTCAACTTCTTCCCTCAAGATGATGCTATAGGGCATTGCACACCAGAACAACTAGAAACAAGGACAGTTTTTCCCCCCCATGCTGTCACTCTGCTTAACAACTAAGTCCTACAACTCTGTCAAAATACTTAATAAAGCTGTATTACTATGATACCTCTCATCTTTCCTATTACCTATCCTTAGCTTCTTATGACTATAACTTTGCTGCTCGTATCTTACAATTCATATTGGGTTTTTTTTTTGTACCCTAGGATAATTTATGTTGGTTGCTTAGCTAGTACTCTATGACTATCACAAAGTGTTGCATCTTACAATTTATGATGAAGTGTTGTATTTCACAATTTATGATGAATGTATTTTTATGTTGTATATGATCATGGTTATCACTATTATTTGTTTGTACACTGAGACCTTATGCACCGGAAACAAATTCCTTGTGTGTCCAACCACACTTGGCCAATAAATTCTATTCTGTATTCTGTAATATCTGAATTCTGAATCTGAAGTTTTGTCCATACATGGAAGTTAAAAAATTATTTGAAACTCCAAAAAACCCAGAAAGTCTATCTAATTTCTGAAATGCCTCAAATCATTCCAAAATAAATCTATCTCTTCTGAACTTTAGAACAAAATATAAACTGAATCACCTTGCTCTTATATTCAATTAATAAATGATCCATTTGTTAATAACTTGGTATTTTTCACAGTGAGATTATTATACTATGTCAGAATGATAAAATATCCATTATTATCCCATGGTTTTATGAAAGAAACATAAACTGCATTTACCTCAGAGTTGGTATAGCGTGCTGAAGGAGAACAGGATGTTTTAAACCCCACTTCAGCCGTGAACTCCTTACATGATTTAAGACAAGACAATATTGTCTCAATCCTCTCCATTATCAATACAGAGGGAACATAATATTGTTCCACCTCAGGAAAGCTGTTACAAGAATTACTGAATCCGCTTGCTGCTGATTCCAAAAGTTATTTTCCTCCCTATGAAAAAAATATTTTATACAACTACTAATATTAGGATTAGTATTTGATGCTATATCATTCTATATGCAATTAAAAGTCCTTGCTAGGAAAGCTTAGAATGTTTTTTTGCCCTTTAACTACTGATGTGCAGAATGTCCTCATGTTGAATAAGGATTAACATTTTCTTGCTAAGGACAATTAGTGAAGATTGAAGATAATGAAAGCTATTTTCAGTCCCAGATCCTATCTTGGATAATTATCTGTTCATTGCCTGCAATCCATCTACTCTTTGCTTTGAGGAATACTTTTTCTTCTTGGTATCTAGAGATGCATGTGGAAGAACAGAAGCTGCAATATAGATCCAATGGTGACCTCAAAGTTCCTGATAGGAAAACCAAGAATGAGCAAGCTACATTATCCAAATTATCATCACTGTAAATAAAAGTAGTTATGCAAAAAGAGGTCCAGCTATTTCATAGCTTTTGATCATTTGAAGAGCTCCATTAGTGTACTCAAGACTATATTTAGCTCACAGCTCCTACTTTACAGGTCTGAGAACAACCTCAGATCCCATTACTTATACTCTTGTACAAAATGGTTGATTTTCAATGGGGTGCTTTAAAGTATTTTTAAATTTTAAATTATAATAGATCTTGTCCTTAAGACACCCGGTTTTTTATTTTTTAGATTCCACTTTTATTATTTTTAAGGTGGCAAACATATCTAATACTTCTTCCTCCTCCGATTTTCCCCACAAGAACCACCCTGTGAAGTGAGTTGGGCTGAGAAATAATGACTGGCCCAAAGTCACCCAGATGGCTTTCATGCCTAAGGTGGGCCTAGAACTCCCAATCTCCTGGTTTCTAGACTGGAGCCTTAACCATACCCCTACCTTTCCAACTAGTCTAATGGGAGCTAAAAATGTCAGCCTTACTTAACTGATATTATAAATTAGTACTATAATAAGATGTCCTCTATTGCCCTTGGAGAGGAGGAGGGGGAGGGGAAATTAGAAGAATACCTGAAGAATAATGAAGAAAATGTATTGAAGCTGGTATACCATGAAGGTTTATACTGAGTACCCGAGAGACCAAATTGGCCTACAAGAAAAATCAGATTAAGAATAAAAAAGAGAAATGGCAAGGCAAAGTATTACATGACCAGCACATTAAAAAAAAAAACCTTAGCAAACATAACAGTTAACAAGACCTGGCAGTGGCTAAGAGCAGGAAAGTGAAAAAAGAGACAAAGGAGATAATTCTGGCTGCACAAGACCAAACCTTAACAGCAAATGCAAAGCCAGAATTGAGAAGACAGTAAATTTAGCCTCTGCAAAGAAGCTGAATAAACAATGGACCACCTGGCTAGCTGCTGCTAAAAATAAAATAAAATAAAATCACACAACTAACAACAAACAATGGCCTGACAAAGTAGCAACTATGGTGCATTGGAAGATCTGCAAGAAATACCATTTGTCTGCAAGCAAGAAATGGTGGGTCTTCAAAATAGACCAAGTAATACAAAATGAAGAAGCCAAAGTGTTCTGGGACTTTAAAATCCAAACAGACAAACATCTGCCCATAGCACCCCAGACTTAATAATTATCAATAAGAAAGACAAAAAAAGTCTGGATAATGGATGTGGCAGTAGCTGGAATCAACAGAATAGACGTGAAAGAACTGGAGAAGATAACAAAATTCAAAGACCTGCAAACAGAAATAGAACAACTATGGCAAAAGAAAGCAAAGGTAGTAGCAACAGCAACAGACACCTTGGGTACATTCGCAAAACAACTGGAGCACCACTTGAACATCATTGGCATTGACAAAATCACCATCAGTCAATTGCAAAAGGCAGCTTTCAACAACAACAACAACAACAACAACAACAACAACAACAATAATAGTTGGAAGGGTACCTTGGAGGTCATCTAGTCCAACCCCCTGCTCAGGCAGGAAAGCTATACCATTTCAGACAAGTCTCTTCTTAAAAACTTCCAGTATTGGAGCATTCACAGCTTCAGGAGGCAGGTTGTTTCACTGATTAATTGTTCTAACTGTCAGGAAATTTCTCCTCAGTTCTAGGTTGCTTCTCTCTTTGGTTAGTTTCCATCCGTTGCCTCTTGTCCTGCCTTCAGGTGTTTTGGAGAATATAGTTTGACTCCCTCTTCTTTGTGGCAACCCCTAAGATATTGGAACACTGCTATCATATCCCCCCTTCTCCTTTTCTTCATTAAACTAGACATACCCAATTCCAGCAACCGTTCCTTATATGCTTTAGCCTCCTGTCTCCTAATCATCTTTGTTACTCTTCTCTGTACTCTTTGTTGGAACAGCTTATATACTGTGACAATATCTTTAATACAGGGGTGTCAAACTGCTGGCCCGCGGGCCGGTTGCATCATATGGAGACCGCGCCCACCCCAGCTCCAGCAATGCAAAAAACATTGTGATATGTCACGACATGTTACGTGACGTGGCGAGTTTACACCTATGTTTTAATACCTTCAAACATCAACATATGCCTATCACAGGCCTTTGGGAAGGACTTGATAGGTGGATAAAAATGCTAGATGCAGTCTAAACATCTGGCTGAGTGTGCAGCAAACCATGACCATGTTTAATAAATTTTAGTAGCTGAAGTTGAAAAATGTTGCCTGCTCCTGGGTTACAATATGTTTTCCTATGATAATATAGCAATTATATTTCTGAACTTGGAATGGTAGCAGGCTGGTATTTGAGGCTGGCATTCCCTATCAGTCATTAGTACTGATTTTGAGTCAGTCTTCATCCAACCTATCTCATAAAATTTATGAGAGGTTAAATATAACGGGGAGAGGCTTCTGCATGTTGCCTTAAGCTCTTAGAAGATAAAAAGGATATAAATATAATGAATAGATAACCAGATTTGCCTCAGACTATTACTCACCAAACATTTTTTCTGAGATTTTAAATGTATCTATCTTGTTCTATTTACTAGCGTTATTCACTGAATCTTTACATGAAATTTCACTTATTTCCCTTCTGATCTCATATTATGTGTATATCTTGTGAATATTACTTATCCTCACCAATAAATGTCAGTCTGGCAAACAGAATAACAAACATCACTTCTAAATAGGTGTTCAAGAACTAAACCTGCCTACATTAATTGCTTATATCTGATATATCAAGGCTCTTCCTAATATTAGCTGACAGACTGACAGCTCTTATTTCCAGAGGTGTAGTTGCTGTAACTTTGACCTTAACAGCAGTGTCTTCAAAGGTTGTTTTTTTACACTACTAGAATGAGACACAAAAGACAGCTTCTAATAGTAACTCTTATGATAATGAAGTTGGTATGTAAATATGTTTTCATCTTTCTGAATATATTAGAAGGCCTCTGAATATATTGGAAGAAAATACTTTAGGAGACAATCAGACTTTTGCTAAGTTATTTAAATGTTCTAATACTCTTTTTGTAATAAGGTTAAGAGATAGAAAGAAGAGTCCAAAGGAGGAATGGGGATTAAAAGTATCTCTGCATTGACCCACCTAATTCTGTGGAACGTAAAGACAGGAGAAGGGAGATGTGCTTTCAGACCTGTCGAATTCCATTACTGGAACCTTACAATAAAAGGTACCATTAATATTCTTGGTTTTGGTTTCCTGGTCTAGACTATCTTGAGGGTATTATACATGCTATTTATGGGGGAAGATACAGTATACTATTCCTATAAATAGATTTTAAATGGGGAACTGCAACATTTATATTGCATTAATGATGAAATTTCAACAACAGTGCTAAATTTAAAGCAGCTAAAACTTTCATTTCCTTTCTGCCTTAAAACCATGGGCATATTCTGCTTCTGATCCAGTTCTGATCGTGTGAAAATACTGACAAACACGGCTGATCTTTATAGAAATATATATAAATAATTAGCTTGTTTAAATCCTTCTATGACTATTACATGAGAAATGGAAAAAGAAAAAAAAATCTCCTCAGGGAAGTAATTCCTCAAAAAAAGAAAAAAACTACATTCTACATTCTTAGAAATGTTAGCTTTGCAAACACAAATATAGATGAGGAGCTCAGACACAAATTATTTCAGCCAGCTAAATATGATGATTTTTGAAGAACACAGACAGAGGGATATTTCCTATACCATTTGTACAAGGTTAGAGGAGATTAAGAAAAGTAACCCTTATAATTTTTGGTTTCTGGCTATAGAACAGGGGTGTCAAACTCGCAACGTCACGTGACGTATCGCGACTTTTTTCCCATTGCTGGCAATGGGGTGGCATGACGAATCCGGCCCATGGGCCAGCAATTTGACACCCCTGCTATAGAAGGAGTGGACTAAGAAAACAGCATCTATATTCTATTTGAAGATCATCTTTAGCCACCATGAACAATCCACAAATCCAACCAATACCTATGGGATGCACAAGGGAAAGGTAGAGTAATAGAAGTAGTGCCATGGCTTTCTGAAGTGAGCCCTGACTTTTTTACACACATACAAAAGGTCAGAACCTGAGGCATGATTCCACAATACTATTTGTATTATTCTGACAACAACAGCAATCTCCTGTAGACACACTGCAGCATAAGTTTCAACTTTAAATAATGGGGTGGGTTCCACCCACCAGGCAGCAAAACAGATTTTGCAGTAAAATGTTGCAATACTTAGTACTCTGCAATCTGCATTAGCTTTAGTAGTTAAGTACCTGTGTCTACAGAGACAGAAAGGCAGATGGGTAGACTAAATCGAATCTGAACTATTTGCTGCCAAATAGTTTTTTCCCTAATTCTACTTCTCTTGAGTAGTTTGCCTTGAGCCACTGTGTGTATCTTGCTACAGATAGTAGACCCTGAGAGATTGGAGTCTGGAAGAGCCACCTATTTTTTGTCTTTGATAATGAATAAAATAATTGTTGTAAACTATTTTATACATGGGAACTAACATATAGCTTTCCACAAACCTGGCTTGAATTTAGCTCACCTCTTCCCATTTGCTTGAAGCCCTTGCATTTAAAATAAAATGAGAGCAAAAGCAGAAATTTTGAGAAGTGACAGCTAGAACCATTGAGTAACGTTAGGCCAAATAAATCTATAACATTTTGCAATGCTTATGTTTCTGCATAAATTTCTTTAGGGCAAGGTCTGGCTTTTGGGATATTATTTGTGCATTTTTCTGCTCTTCCTTTTAGGCCACCAAGGACTGGATGCAGCCGTCACTGCTGTCTATTGGAAAAGGCAAACACATGAGCAAGTGCAGCCATTATTTTTTAACACCATTGCTGTCACAGGCATCATAGGCAACCCATGTAAAAACCAGCAAGTTATCTGACTGATCACATAATTGCAGCCCCCATCTTGCCTTTTTTTACCTCCCTCCTGCAGAGGCCCAGTTGTCTATACATCTGTTCACTTGCACAATCACCCCCCCCCCCAATGTACGTATGTTTGATGTTAAAACTAGCTTGCTTTCTATAAATAATTTAAGATGAATGGGACTTTTAAGATTTTGCATACCTTGGTTTGAAGTTCAGATATGTCTACTATCCTTATGATATCCCTTTGGAAAAAAATAAAACTATTATATATAGCAAAGGAATTCCTACCTTTCCACTGAAAGTGAATAATATTTTTTGTCTACAAAGATGCAGTCATAGCACGGTTGTCTTTCTTGACAATTTTAAACTTTCTTTGACATCAGGGGAAATTGAAAGATCAAATTTCAATTATCTCAACCAGGTTCTTTCTAGTTGTTAGACCACAATCCTAATATTCTTAAATATTAGTTGTACTATAAGGCTAACAGGAATTTTGGTTTAAAACAACTAGAGAAATCCAACATGAGGGAAGAATTGTAGTTAGCTCTTCCTTAATTTACCTTTGATCACTATAATTTTAATACCTTCCCTCAAGAACCTCTTACAATCTAAACACTTAATGTTACTATTCTTTATATACTTCCAGTGCTTTTTTTCTAAAAAAAAAAAAAAAAAAGGTGCTGGAACTCACACACGTCATACAAGCCGCCTTGCCTACCCTACAAGGTTCCATCCAAAAAAGGTGCCGGAACTCTGTTCTGGGCGTTCTATGAGGAAAAAAGGCCCTGTATACTTCTATAAAATCAATGTAATATATTTAGCACTTTATACAATAAAATCCAGTTTATTTTAAAAGCAGTATTTGTTTACATTCAAAGACCAAGTCAAACAGCAGTACCTGTAAGTTCTGAGTTTTATTAATGAAACAAAAATGCCTGAAAAAATTACTTCAACCACTGTTAATTTTCTTGCCATACATTTGAAACTGCTCTGTTCACTTTCATGCTATTTGTTGATGGCCTCATTTATGTTAACCATCTCAATTAACTGATACATTAATACAGTCAAGTAGAGCCTCTAACAAAATGAGTAAATGCTGTTTTCCTATCAATTAAACTCACCTTAATTAAAGGGCAAATTTGGGTGGCCAGATGCCATGCCTACTTACGGCATAAAACAAATAAGTCATCAAAATTACTTTTCACACTCACAGAAACTTAATATACCTGATGGTGCAATTTGTCCTCCTTTATCCTATTATATATAAATATATATAATATTACAGAGAATTATGCAGTTACCATTGTATATTTAGATTGTGTATTTATTTGCAATAAGAACACCAACCATCCTGGGGAAGGATGTCCCTTTGTATGAACACCAGTGACACATGTATAGAAGGACTTCTATTGCACTGACAGAATTCACTGTTTAAACCTCTCCTCCCCTGTATGGATGGCACTGCTGAACAGCTAAATGTATTTTGTGACTCTATATTTGGACATTATTAATAATATTGATAAATGTTAAATATAGATTTTGAAGTTTTACAAATATGTGCCAAGTAAGAAACAACTTGCTACACTCAGCAGTTTAAATGTTAATAGATGAAATCCATTGCAAACAATTGTTTTCAAAAGTTTGAATTCTTGGCTCTGTGAAATGCCATCAGTCACAAATAATGGTATTAGCTATCCTTTCAGTTTGATAAGGAAAATCAGCAGTCATCCATAATATGTAGATCTAATTGCTGAACATTGCTGTTTCTTCTAATACTTCAAATCTAGAGTTACAGGGCCAAACTATATGAAATGTTAAAGTCATAGTTTGTCCTTGGGGGTGAGGCTATTCCTCATAAGTAGCAAACATGAGAAGTCAACTCCAGATCAGATCTCCCCTTATTTCTATGGGGTTTATGACATCTCGCCATGGCCAACTTGCTGTGGGACAAGTCACCACAGGAGAAGAGTTACACTAATATCGAAGAAATAATGAATAGAATAATTAAACGATGCCAAAAGAGGGACAAAATGAAATGCGAATGACAAAAAATAATATAATTTTTGAATTATTTTAAATAATTAAATTGAATTGTTGAATTGTCCCATGGAGAGTTGGCTGTGGTGAATTGACCATAGCGAGTTGACCATGGCAAATTGGACATGGCAAGTTGGCTGCAGCAAGTCATCCCATTCCGATTTCTATGGGGTGAAAAATTGTCAACAACACAGGTGACCCGTTAGATTGGATGCAAGACAATGGTACAAGTAGTATGAAGAAAAAGAAAAGTTTTTACTCACTACAAAGAATATAGGTTAACTATAACTAATTACGAACAAGAGCAAACAATATTTTTGTTTAAAAACTGAAGTGTTAAAATCCACTGGTGGATTGCATGGCTATTCATCTAAGTATTTAAGATTGACCCCTATTATGACCCAACACTTTTAAATTTTAAAAAATTGTTCCCATTACAAAGAAGCATTTTGATTTAAGAATCAGTTTAAAACTGTGTTTTTCAAACTTGGCAACTTTAAAATGTGAAGACTGCAGCTCCTATGCTGGCTGGGGAATTCTGAAGTTGAGGTCCACACATCTTAAAGTTGCCAAGTTTGAAAAACACTGATTTAAAAGATACTGCAAAAATATAGCTGGTGATTCAGCTAGCATTTGATGACCCCCTGGAAGGAGCAGATGACCAAAATCTTTGACACAAATAGCTCCCATAGAGCATCTTTCCCAATTTCCAAAACCTCCAGATATTTTGAGATTGCAAAAAAAATCCCAGAATTATGCATTTAAGAGCCTCAGATTAGAGAAGCTCGTCGTGGACTCTTCTCAGACCCCTTATACAGTGGGGGGCTGGAGTCACAGAAGCAGCTAGAGACCACCTTAAGGACTCTGTAGTAATTATGACAACAAAGAAAGATTATTTCCTTTCATTATTGTTTTTGTTCATTGTTGGCTATCGGGACTATGCTATACTTTAGACAGAACTGTAGTCTATCGTTTAAAAGTCTATCTATAGATTAAAAAATATTCCTATCTCTTCCAGTTTTAATATTGCTTGCTTTTATCATATAAATATTATTCAATTTGTGCAAGTTCTTATTTTACACATACAGCAATAGAGCTGAGATAGAAAAACTGATTGAGATGACATCATGGCAGATGTCGGCTTACAACCAGTTGGATCATGTTGATATTCCTTGCAGGCAAACAGGATGGCAGGCAGATGTGTGTGTGCATGTGTTTGTGGTGTATACAAGATTAGATTTCCTCCATTCTTTCTTTCAGCAGAAACAACTACCAATAATCAGATTAACTATATAACTATTAAGATTAATTATATAATTGTACCTTCCAATAACTGTATCTTTATTACATATTGCATTTCTGAAATATTATCCAAGATTCAAAAGAATGGACCAATGAAATGAGTAGGAAATTTCCTCCATCCTCAGAATATTTGGAATTCTCTTATAGCATCATAAATAATGCTAAAAATGTGAACTAAAAATCTGACATATAATTAGTTTTGAAGATGCACAGCAGACTGACTCAGTTACTACTACCATAAGATGATTCTTGAAGTGAATGATCCTGTTACATGTGCATTTCTGACCATATTCTTGAAAATCTATTTAATACTTGTCTTTTGAGGTTTGCAATTTGGCGGCTTAAAAAAAATCCTCGGAAATCTTTGGTAGGCAACACGTACATCTTGGATTGGTTTCAAGATATGCTATGAAAGACCTCCCAATAATAAGAAATCAGCTCCAATTTCTAGTTTGATGCTGAACATTGGCCATATTAAGCAATCTATTCATTCAGATTCATCAATCTCATGCTAATCATATTGCATCCGGAGGGTTTTCTTTTAATAAATGTTGCTACTATAATAGAACTGTAATGAATGCATAAGAATGTATTTTTCTTTTCCCATTAGCAAAAGTGGTGGCATTTTGGTGACTACACTATGTGCTTATATTAGATTTTAAGAAACTGTTACTACAGTGTTATAAAAGCAACATTTTCAAACAACAGTGCTTTGTCCTTCAAGTACAATTTCAATTATTTTTCTAATATCTTACACAGCCCTCAGAATTTAAAATACCAATTATATATTATATAATGTTGCATATAATATAACTACATAATTAATAATACATTAAATTATTATCTAATATTATTTTTATCCACTCAAAAACAATAACTCTATTCAAATTATGAAGAAAATCTACACAAAGGAAAAACAATTATTGGTACTGGGAAAGAAAACAAAAATGTAAATTAAATAACAGCTACAATTCCAAAATCTTACCTAGTTTAGTCGTAATTTAACAATTGTGGTTTAACAAAATATACAGAGAAAAGAAAACCTTGAGAATAACTTGGAGAAAATAAAAAAGTGTCTGTGCACATATATGTGTGCATTGTTTATTTGTTTGTTTGTTTATTTATAAATTATCTTTTTTATCTATGTTTTCCAAGCCCATCAGATGTTACTGCAGAACATAACTTGACATCTGAGAGTTGCAAATATTGTAAATAATAGCAATAGGGGAAGCCAATGTAGGAAATCAAACCTAGTTTGAGTTCCTAAATGGAAATACCACTGCTAATGGTATTTCATATGTTAGTATGGTATTTCATATGTTAGTATGAAAGTGGCAAAATAATGACATCTGAATGTACCTTTTTTTATCTCAGCATTCCATTTTTTATCATTTATTTATTAGAGTTGGAGTCCCCCTGATTCCAGAATGACTCTGGGCAGCTTAATATTTAAAAACAGAAAATCAATAATGAAAGAATCTGAAGCAAGGAGAACACAGTAACATAAACCTCTCAAATAGTATAACCTTTATTATTATCTTGTGTTGTATATGCACATATACTGCACATATATTTCAAATACAACTTATGCTGGCGCACCTCAAGAAATTATTTGCAAAACTGAGTAGTTCTAATGACTTCAAAATTCTTTCATTTGAATTATTCACTCAAGTTTTATTCTCCATATGATGGTGCATATCTCCTCCCTGTTTAAATAACAGATTTTAACCTACAGCTTTAATGGCATATTTCCCTGGGAGCCTAGTAGGTGGATGGGGACATTATATATTTAATAAATAGTTGTGTGAAGAAAAACATTGAGAATATCTGCTTCTTTATACAACAAATCATAGATGGAGTCTAGACAAAATCAGCTATGGTTTCATCCCAATTTAGTCATGGGACTAAAATTTGATTATCTTATTTAAGATACAACACATGTACTTCACTAGTAGAAAATAAAATAAAAATCACCACTAGGATATAAACAATTACAGCAGCACAGCTGCAACCTTGCGCTGGTTGACAGGTTTCATCTGTGGAAAGTTTCTAACACTTGATCATTTTTGTCATCTAATCTGGAGAAAGAATCAGGAATGTAAGAAAGATGATATTGCAGCCCAGCAGTTTACAAAGTATACTGTAGCTAAAAATCACCCCATTTCTATGCTGAGGATTCAATGTTTCTTTTATTTTAAGGTACCCCAAATGAGAGGATACAGTATTCCTAAATCTAAGAAAGGATTGCAAAGGTTTTTGTTCTATTATTGTATTTACCTTAAACTCTGTTGGATATCCTTCAATACCCAAGAGGCAATGGTAGAATTTAGATCAGCGAATTAAGCCTCATCAGTAAAATCCAACTCCATATTGAAATTTCTCAGTAAAAATGTATTCCTCTAATGGTCATCAACAATTGTTTATTGATGCCCAAACGTTCCTATGTAACTTAAAGGTAATTTTTTAAAAAAATCACAGTACTAAGTTTTATCAATATGATTTTAAGTATAGAATCATCTGAAGATGGCTGACCTAAATAGTATAAGCTTGGTCACATCTGGTTAGGTTGAACTAGGCTGTTCAAACAGATCTGAAAAGAAGGTAGCTCCTAGCCCTCAATTACCAAGGAAAATGGTGAGTCTCTAAAGTCACCAAGACTTTATTTAATCTGCAAAGGAAAGGTGATTTGATTCTATCAGCTTATAGATTTAGCTCTGTTAATTTTTCATAAGCATTTTTGCTTGCTTAAATTTTTAATATTTTACTGTTTCCACAAGTACCTCTAAACATGTCCCTACACTGGGGACTTGGGGGGAAAAATATTCCAGAAATCAAATGACTAGGAGAAATCTTGTAACCCCGACCACCACTGACAAGATATTAGTTTAATTGCACCTGGTTGTACTGGCATTCTGACCAAAATAAAAATCAACTGAGCCCTACAATCTGGATGTACTTATTCAATTAATAAACTTCAAGTTTACATTGAATTTTTTTTCCTTTTGTATTCACTATATATTGGCTGGCTGGCTGTCTTCTAGATCTTTTAGATTCTTCTCACATACTGTACAGTACATTGCTGCCAAGTTAGGTATCCCTAACTTGCAAATCCATTACATTTTGGAAGGAACATGTATACAAGGCAAGGAATTCATGGTTCAAAAATGCTACATAAGAATTGGGTGTCCTTATGCAACAAATTGAAAATGAGTCAGAAGTGTGTGAGGCAATCACTAAAAGAATTACAAGAAGCTCTGCATTAAACACATAAAGATCCCCGATTCCCGTCTACTCTGCACTGGTGAGAGTACACCTGAAATCCAATGGGCAATTCTGTGCATCAAATTTCTAGATGGAACAGGTGCAGAAGAAGGCAACAAAAGTGATAAAAAGACTGGAGATCAGCTGAAGGATCTGGGATGTTCAGTTCAGGGAAAAGAAGACTGAGGGAAGACATGATATCCGTGTTCAGATGCATAGAAGACTGCTATAAGAAAGATGGACAGAAAGTATTATCCATTGCCATAGAAACAAGGACGAGCATATTGGATACGTGTTGCAACTACATAGATTTCACTTAAATATAAGAAGAAAATTCCTGTCAATAATATCTGTACAACAGTGGAACAATTTACCTTCAAAGATTAAAAGTTCTTCATCTCTGCAGGTTTTAAAGAAGAGACTGTTGAGATCTCTCTCAAGAGTGGTTTAACTTGTTTTCTGTACCATTACACTGGATTGCACTAGACAATCTTTGTGGTCCTTCCCAACTCCACAATTCTGTTATTTCAATGGTTACCTATGAAAACACCCAGGACAAAATGTGAAAGGAACTGTAGGATTAGTTGGGGACACATTTCCGTAGAGGAAATATTAAATAATAAGCAGGCAGATTAGAGAATGGAGATGTAATAAAGAAATAGGAAAGGAGAGAAGATCAGAGGAGCTATAAATTATCCATCCGGTTAGCTCTATTTAAATAAAGGAGAAAGGATTTATGGACACCCACCAGGAGCTTACGAATTTGGAGAAGGGAGAGAGGCGGCACAAGGAATAAAACGTAGGAGGATCAACAGTGCAAATCATTGCAGCAAGAAAAAGAAGAGCTGGTGTGTCCAGTCCATTATGGAATAGACATTGCAAAGCAGATCTTACCAAAAAAAAGAGAGAGAGAGATAAGGTGATAGGTAAATAATATATCTCAGATCTTGCTCAGGTCAGAAAAATATAGATTTTTCTCCATCAAAATTTCCTTGGATTTTTATGCAGTGTTTCCTGTAATGTCCTTCCATTTCTAAGAGGTCTGCACAACAGCTAATAGCAGCACTGGGAGGATATCATTAGATGAAGCTATGCAAAAACAGAGGCACGTACAAAGTTCAACATTCTGATTTCTGAATAGTGAACAAAGCGGAAAGTTTTGTAGGCTTACAATGTAATGTGTCTGGATGAACAATTTATTAGGATCATTTCCCCCCCCCCCCCACATATATATATATTTGGAGAACACAAAGCTAAGGAATATGCTAGACGTCTGTTTTCAGTTAGAGTATCAAGAAAAATATGCAGCTGTCACTAAGCCATAAAAGTGATAGGTGGTATTGAAAGATTTTGCAGAGTATTTTGTGATCTTATTTCACCGTTTTTTGCTTCTCCCAACTAATTAGGACAAGGAGATAGTCCAGTTACTATATTCCTGTCCTAATTATTTTTGTATATTTATCATTCAGCTTAAACTATATAGGGAATGTTGCCATAAGCATTCAGTCTCTTAGGCCAGCCAAAACCTCAAAGCTAACATCAAAAGGCAAGACTAATCTTCACTTACATTAGGCAAAAATGAGGTGTACATTTAGAACACTTTACTCAATAAGCTCACTTTTTGACAATCTTTCTTAGAACTTACAAGCTATTATGCAATCATCCTTGTCAAAGATGTACATTTTCATTTTGCTATCATAGCATACAGCCCGCTGTAAAGTAATACAACAGAGAATATAACCAGCTTATAAAATGTTAATGTGTACAAGGAAGAAAATGCCTGTTATTTATCTTCCAGACTATATTCAGACATTCATGAAATTGAAAGTTAATGTACCAGAGACTTTCATTATCTGACCCATTCCATCCTAGCATTAAAGTACCATATCACTGGAGACAGAGAGGACCAATATGTCACCAACATAAGACGTAAAAGGTCAACAAAACAAGCAACAATAAAGCATTACTTCTTTGTTAAATTTTATAATGCTCAATGAAAATGTACTGGCTGGAAATATTACATTACATTGTTAAACTGAGAGAAATATATGTTTACAACGGAATAATATTTTTTTTTTAGTAAATGCTAGGAATTTATCCTTAACCGCCATACAGGTAATCTTCATTCAAAGTTACTATGGTATTGAAAAAAGGGACTTATGACTGGTCCTGATACTTACAACTGTTGCAGCATCCCCACGGTCACATGATTGCCATTTGGGAACTTGGTAAATCAATGTGTATTCACAATAGCTGCAGCTACCCAGGATCATGTGATTGCCATTTGCAACCTTCTCAACTAGCTTCCAAGAGACAAAGTCAATAGGGGAAGCCAAATTTGCTTAACAGACATGGCAAAAAGATAATAAATTCAGGAACAATCGTGTGATGACTCACTTAACAATTGCATAACTCAGTGATGGAAGTTCTCGTCCCAGTTATGGCTTCTAAGTCAAGGACTACCAGTATTCAAAACATTTCCAGAAAAAAACCATATACATGCTAACACACTTAATGAAGGAATAAAGACAGCATTTTGTTTACATTCTGTCTGACTTTTCAAATATTTGATTGCAGTTTGAGAATAATTAAGTTATTGTTTCTTTTCACTATCCTTAGTGCCACAGCCTAAAAATATACTTCATTTTAAAAAATTAATAGAAACTAACTATTAGGTTCAATATAAACCTATAAATCTTTGGAATAATTAAGTGTATAATTACAGAGTTGGATGGGCCATGAAGGCTTCTGTTCTACTCCTTTTGTTATTTGTTAAGGTATAATTAGCCTTGATTTCTCTTAGAAATAGAGCTCGCATATCTTATACAAAAATGTGTATTCTGAATTATTATATTCATCCTTTATTAAGTGTTAATAGATCATTATATGGTTATGAAATAATTATCACTGCATTCTTGACTATGTCACTAGGTGAATAATTAGGTACTAAATTATCCACACTAACTACACTGGATGAATCCCACATTTAACATTTTATAACACTGGAATACTTTCTGAAGAAGAAGGCAGGTGAAGTCTACTTCATTGACTGTAAACATCTTCCATTACTACTATTAAAACAAGTGATCCCAAAAGTAGACGAAAGACAGGCTAAGTCCTCCAAGTATAATCCTTTCCTCCCAAAGGATCCTTAAGGCCAACCTTTTTTATTTGGATGGTCCCTGAACAAAGAGAGAGTCCAGTTATGATTTTTGTTGAAAAATGTCATTAATGTGATTCATGGCTTGGTAGAAATTGTATCTTGAAAGAAAGAAAAAAGAAACATTTGTAAGACACATTAAAAAATGAAAATGAGGAATATTTCATTCCAATTAATTCAAATTTCCACAATGTTGGGAAATATAACTTTTCTCAAAGTCCCAGTATGGGAAATTATGAACCATGGTTAAAATGCCTGGAAGTGTGCAGATTTAGAACACAACAGCTTTATTCATCAAGATAGGGGAAACCTCTGACCTCCCACATCTTTTTTGCTGCAATTCCCTTCAGCCATTATAGCCAGCAAAAAATCAGTAACCTGGTATGATGGAAAGATAATCTAACATTCTTTGAAGAGTCTCAGAATCTATACTACCCAAGGGCCTTATATTCAACTAATACTGCATACCATTGTGCTGTAGAAGGGGAAAGGATTAGGAGAGAGGCACTCACAATCCCCATATACAGAGCAGAGACTAGGCCAGGGGTAAGCAACCTCAGCTCTTTTATGACTCATGGACTTCAACTCCCAGAATTCCTGAGTCAGCATAGCTGACTCAGGAATTCTGGGAGTTGAAGTTCATGAGTCATAAAAGAGCCAAGGTTGCCTACCCCTGGACGCCTAGCCTATATCACACAACCTATAGCCTATATCACACAACAAAGCAGTTAGTCTTGTCACGTCACTGTTGCAAAGGATAATGTTTTCCCCAACCTCCTACTAGCAGAGATGTAGACTAGAAATTTCTTCAGTGTCAGAATTTTTTGTGGAAATACTCCACTTCAGATTACTTCAGAATTTTCAAAGTTATATATTTATTTTTAAGGCTACTGCTCTAAAATGGAGATATGTAAAGTGATTAGATTATGTATTATTTCATTGTATATTATCTAATATTGTTTCCCACATTCCACAATCAAACTTTCAGTTTCTTTGAATGGAATGTTCTAACCTCACTAAATACAGTTTATTTTTTTTCTATATCAAAGTACAGAAGTTAAATTCTCATGCAGATTATGTATGTTAAGTTAAATATGTTAATTGGAACCATATTCATTTGCATAGGAAAATCTTCCAGACATTTTCTAATTCATTGTTTTCTAGAATGTATTTTTCCACATCTCTACCTACTGGTGCAAACGGCAAACCAGCTAATGGGAGAAATAATCAAAACACACTGTGAGAGATCTATTAACTAAACCAATTAAATTTGCACCTTCATTTTCTCTTTCTAATGCTCCACCCTGCTCCAGAAGGCTAATTTGCATGTTCCTCAATTAATGTCTATTAAGGGATCTACACTAACAAGCTGTGACATTTCTTAAAACTACTGTGAAAGTAAGTTTTAAAAAGATATTATCTGCTCTACTGAATATGATAGAACAATTCTGACAATCTACTTGACCAAGCCCTGATTTTTTCTCCCTATTTTCTTTTACATAAAAATGATAATAATCTTCTTAGAAAAGCCAGGAGATTTTTTGTTAGATGGCTTTACAAAAGTGATAAATATATGCAGAAAAAAATACACATTAATAATAAAAAATGAAATGCAAAATCTTAGTACATAAATCAAGTTCAGTTAAATTGCTGGCAGGCAAACATTAGGCTTTGAAAAGCCTCCACTGGAAGTTACAAATGGTTTAAAGATTTTAAATAAAACAATTATCTCTCTCCTTAGTAGGCACACATTTCATACTGTTACTATTTTCACAAACAAAAATACTGAACTAGTTTTTAGCACATGATGATCATAGTTGAAAAACAATTAACTTGAGTAATTTAAAAGTATGCTACAAAATAAAAATTTCAGTAAATAGAAGAAAACATTTGTAACTCAAGGTTGAATTGTGGGGTCCTTGGTGTTCTCTGAGCCTGGTTATTTTCTTGCAGTAGTTTCATTACCCAGCTAGGTAGCATCATCAGTGCACTAACAATGTTACCTAGTTTGGCAATGAAACATCTGCAAGAAAACTATCAAGCTCAGAGAGAACCAGGTACCCCATATATCTTAGTTACTTAGTAGAGCAGGCTAGTAAAGACTAATTTAATCCTGGTGTTGTTTAAAATATGCTGCTTTTCACAGGCTGTATAAGTGTTAAAGACATTTCAATTTTCAATTAAAATTAGGACAATAAAATAGTATATTTTGAGCAAAGAAATAAAGAAAAAAACAATCCAACTAATTATTTATATAACATTTTTTTAAAAAAAATTACAGCTGTCCCCGATGACTGCAATTCTAGTGTTAAGTAGCTCTTCCTGCCAAGTTTTCGTTTAGCAATCTTGGCACAGCAAAGACTCGGATCATCTGTAAATTGTTTTCACTTAGTTTGCTCTTCAGATTAAAAAATACATTTCTTGCCTGCAGAGAGGAGAAATAACTAGAAAATTAGACGACAAAGAAGGGATAATAAGACCAGTGTCAGCACCAAAATACCTTGGCAGCTGCTAGAGATCCAGCTATGCACCGCAGTTCACTTCAAGCACCTATCCTGACTTTTGTTAATTTTCATGTGTGTATGTGTTTTCTGAACAGTGCCAGTTATCAGAACTTTGCTGTACTAGGCTAAATATTACCGAAAGAGGTTACAGTGGCATCAAGCATATCTACCAGTTTGATCCAAAATTTCTCCAATCTGAAGCCATCCATGGCAATTAATTTCTTTAATAAAAGAAGAGTTTAGATTTAAAAACTGCTTCAAGTCTGTTGAAATCATGCTCTAGAATGCATCAGGGGAGGTCTCTCTTGGCATAATTGGAAAGCGGTTATTTTTTTAATGTGAAAATAACAGCTTTGAAAATGTATATGTGGTCTTGTCTTGTAAAAATTTGGGGAGGAAATGATCAAAATATCTCAAATGCTTCCCCTTCCAATGGTTGGGGCTGTGTATATAGCTACACAATCTAGGATTTTCTGGATTGATAGGGTATAATTTTTGGGAGTTAGACTGAAGTGGCAAGAAGCTCCTTTTTTCTGAAGTGTATTTTTGCAATCTTCATGAACCAGGTTGACCAAATATCTCTGTTTTTAAGTACTTTAAGTACTTTTTTAAGTACCCCTAAATACAGGAACTATCTCAGTTTTCATGAGTCCATTCTGGCTTATTAAAAATTATTCGTGTTTGCTGCTTGTTGCATGGGCATAAGTAGGACTAAGTAGATAGATGGCCGTAAGTTGAGTCCTGAAGTATGATCAGCAGTGGCAGAGCACAAAACAATAGAAATTACATCAGGTAATCAGGCTGTCTCACTAGTGCCAGGGTAATCCCTGGTGAAAATTAGTTGGTGCAATGGTTAAGGCATCAGGCTAGAAACCAGGAGATCATGAGTTCTAGTCCCGCCCTTAGGCACAGAGCCAGATGGGTGACCTTGAGCTAGTCACTCTCTTTCAGCCCTTGGAAGGAGACAATGGCAAACCACTTCTGAAAAACCTAGCCAAGAAAACTGCGGGGACATGTCCAGGCAGTCTCTGAGAATTAGACACAATTGACGAGAAGGAAAAGAAAATACTTGTAAAATAAGAAATAAAGATGGAAGAAAAGATTTACTGAGTTCTCCATTTACTGAATTGTATAGAAAAGTCTATTATTTGTTAGAAAATAAGAGAAAACAAAAAGTGTTTGCAATTACTTAAAGCTGCTTCATTACCAAGAAATGTTGCCAACTAGCAGGAACCAGGAAATATGCCTTCTCAGTGGTAGTCCCCAAACTGTAGAACAGTTTCTCTCCTGAGATCCAGCAGGCCTTCATCCTTTTAGCCTACTGGAAGGTCTTAAAACCTGGATTTACCCCTTAGGTCAGGGGTCTTCAAACTTGTCCCTTTTATGACTTGTGGACTTCAACTCCTTTTATGACTTGTGGACTTCAACTCCCAGAATTCTGGGAGTTGAAGTCCACAAGTCATAAAAGGGACACGTTTGAAGACCCCTGACCTAGGTGATAGCAATAGCAATAGCATTTAGACTTATATACCACTTTACAGTGCTTTAAAGCCCTCTCTAAACGATTTACAGAGTCAACATATTGGCCACAACAATCTGGGTCCTCATTTTACCAACCTCGGAAGGCTGGAAGGCTGAGTCAACCTTGAGCCAGTGAGAATCGAACTTCTGGCACCATAGCACAGTGGTTAGAATGCAATATTGCAGGCTAATGGAACTTAATGGTTATGGTTTTTATGAATTGAGACGTTTTGGTTTAGAGCAGACATGTCAAACACAAGGCCCGAGGGCCGGATGCGGCCCGTGAAGTGGTTTCATGTGGCCCGCGAAGCCATCCTGGAAACAGTGAGGGAATGGCCCCCGCTGCCTTGGCCCTGGCCCAGGCCAGCCGGGAGCCAATGTACAATTTTGTGGTGGCCATCTATGCTGAAATGCATTCAGTCTTAGCTCCATAAGGCCGTCCAGAAACAGCGAGGAACCAGCCCCTGCTGCATTGGCCCCACCCCCTGGGTGCATGCTGGGGAAGTGTCACCCTTTGTGAGGAATGAAGAAATGCACCATGCCTTGGCGCTTGCCCCAGTCCCACCTCCTTCTGCCAGAGACCCTCAGATCTGTCCCACTCCTGCCCAGGCCCCCACAGGCACCCTTGACGCGAACGATGTAGAGCTGGCCATGCCCACCCAGGAGGCCACACCCACTCCATCCACGCCCACCCAGTAGGCTGCACCCACCCTGGCCACACCCACCCGGCCCCCCAAGGGCAACCGCAATGCTGATGCAGCCCTCAATGAAATTGAGTTTGACACCCCTGGTTTAGAGCATTAGGAGTGTCTTTCTTTTTTAAATAATGGGGTTTTTATACTGTTACTGTGACATGCAAAATTATAATTCATAAATGAGCACCCAGGAGTCTAATAAATAAATAAACACATACACATATACCTTCAATGGTTTTTGTTTTTGTAATTTTTGCCCACAACATTTGAGAAACTAAGCTATGCTTTAGCACTAATAAATATGTAAATTGAAACATGTTAATGTGCTTTGGGTCTTATTCTTGGAACTGACTCATATTACATATATTAGAAGTTATAGAGCTGCATCTATCTTCTTCTTCAAAAAATGAGAAATTTGCCAGGCAAATTTAGAATCTCAAGACATATTCTTGAACTCCTAAAACTCCTTTAAATACAGTGCTGAATTTTCAGAGCCTTTTATATCATGTGACAGTCAGCTCAAGAGAAATCGCTTCAGTCAAAGCTAATTCCAGCTCAGTATGTAAGCCATGTATATAAATTTCATAAATAAGAAACAAAGCCCCTAGTTTTGATAATCATGTACAGATTGGTCATGTTTATGCATATTCAAGGATTTGAGCATACTCCACAGTATTATTTTGCATCATGCGTATCAAAATTCATTTTAAAAATCTCCTGGTTTCAGAAGATGTTTGCCTGATAGCATTAGGGGCTTTTGTTCGAGTTATACAAGCCCAGAGCTACCTTCTACTTGCATACTTATTTGGATGTTGATCCATGCTATGTTGCATAAAATATAGGAGAAATATATTGTGCATAAAAATTGCAGGTAATTGTAAGAATTACTATCTAGACCAGTGATGGCGAACCTTTTAGAGACCAAGTGCCCAAACTGCAACCCAAAACCCACTTATGCATTGTCGAGTGCCGGGTGGGTGTGGCCCATTGGGTGGGCATGGCCCATTGGGTGGGCGTGGCTGCGGTGGTAATGGCAGACTGGGTGGGACTAAAAAGTTCAATCAATCAATTCCAACTTTGCAAGATCTTTTTTTTCCCTGCGAGAAGCTGAAATTGACTGATTGATTAAACCTTTTTTTTGTACATTGCGGCGGAGGCCTAAAGCGAAAAGGTTTTATAAAACCCAGCTGAAGGCCTAGGACTGGGGCGACAGCATGCGTGCCCACAGAGAGGGCTCTGAGTGCCGCCTCTGGCACCCGTGCCATAGGTTCGCCACCACTGATCTAGACAGTTAAATCATAGTATGTAATTTCATTAACTCCACTGATATTAATAGTAGTTGACGAAATGTCAAGCAGAGCAGCTATCCTTAATTATAATGGGCCAAGTGTAGGAGAAGATCACTTTTCAATGGTGCACATAGTAAGGAAAAATAATTTTTAAGGAGTATTACTAGATTGCTAATGAAGTATGGATTTTTCCATCTTCTAATATAACCTACTAGATACTAGTTAAATACAAAGCTGAACATCATTTAACAACCTTTATGAAAAAGTAGAAAATTCAGCCACTACCTAGAAAAAGTGCTGTGAAGCAACACACAATTATTACCTTGAATAATAAATTTAAAATATTCTTGGCACCTAAACATTTATACTATTTGCAAAGTGCCAGCCTTTCCCAATTATGAATAATCCCTTGAAATCTGCTAACTATATGAGGCGCTTTTCCACTGCAATGTCTGTGCTAACCTGTTATTCAGATAAATAATCTCTGGGGATATCAGACCAGCTCCAATGCAGTGTCAGTAAAAATTCACCTTTCTGTGTAAATGAAGAAATGTCTCTGGCTGAGCTCCCAGATGACTAAACTGTGAAGGTNCAATTATGAATAATCCCTTGAAATCTGCTAACTATATGAGGCGCTTTTCCACTGCAATGTCTGTGCTAACCTGTTATTCAGATAAATAATCTCTGGGGATATCAGACCAGCTCCAATGCAGTGTCAGTAAAAATTCACCTTTCTGTGTAAATGAAGAAATGTCTCTGGCTGAGCTCCCAGATGACTAAACTGTGAAGGTAGGAAAACATTTTGATGCTGTTAAGAACAGAACCAAATGAAATATAAAATACAACTGGCAAAGTCAACCTATTGACTTTGCCTAAAAACATATTTATATTCAACCAAGATAGCAAAATTTAAGGTGGCAATATTATTTTCCATTTGTGACCAAATCTTTTCTTTTTTATCCAAGCCAGTAACATACATACTTACATACATACATATATACATACATACATTAACTTCATCCATTTTAGATCTATATTTAAAAATAAAACAAAAGAGATAAGTAGAGTGTTTGGTATTATTTGTAAAATCAAATAATTTTATAAATAATACCAAATTGGGGCTGGAAACGGAATATTTAATTTCATATGAGATCAATGTCTTATGAAATGCATATGAAAATGAAATTATAAAAGCAGATACGATAAGTAAATAATAATTGCCACAAATGAAAGCAAATATACATGTCCAGGATAATGTTGCAGGATCCAGTTTGAGATGCTCACCGGGACCAGAGGTTAGTCTTCGAAGCTTTGGGACTCACGCTGCAGCCTGTCCTCAGAGAACTTCTCTCTTTTCAGAACCCTAACCCTTGACAGTCAACAGGAGTGCTGATTTACCACCACCTTACTAGGTACTTAGGAGCTGAGGACTCAGCAGCACAAAGAAACAAGAACCAATGACTTCATAGTTGCCCACCAACACCCCATTTAACAACTAAAAGCCACAACCAGACAACACATAATAAATACTATACATAGAACAGCCCAATGCACACATTCTGGAGAGATAAAAGTTCCACAAGAATGGACTTCAGTGAGTCCCAGTGACCAACTCAGATTGGATCCTCCAACTAATTGCCACCATTTTAATAGCATTAAAACTGTACAGAATCAGACAAAGAATTCAATGCATCCAACATTAGATTACCAAATGACGCAGCCACATAAATGCAAGTCATATAGGCCAGAGGTCCCCAACCTTTTGAGCACCAGGGACCGGTTCCGTGGAGAAAGGTTTTTCCATGAACCGGAGGGGGCGTGGTTTTATGTACTGCCTGCATACTGAGGATGGGGCTTTGCTTGTTTGTGCAAACTGGTTTCTGGCATGCTGCGGCCCGGTGCTAGTCCACAGACTGGGGGTTGAGGACCCCTGATGTAGGCAAATATTTTACCACAGAGACATTGTTATATAAGGCAATGGTGGCGAACCTATGGCACGCGTGCCAGAGGCGGCACTCGGAGCCCTCTCTGTGGGCACGCATGCCGTTGCCCCAGCCTCGCCTCCCCCACGACCCCCTCCTCACCAGCAACCCCCCTGAAGGAGAGTCGCCCCCGAGGGTGGCCCACATGGAGCAGCACAGCCAAGGACATGGCAGCCAGGCAGCGTAGACAAGACTCTGCCCTCATGCCCCATCCCGCACAGTTAATGCTGCAGGGTGCGGGCAGAGGGCGTGGCCGCCATGGCGCTGCTGGGCTGCCTGGGTGATCTGGGCCCTGGAGGCAGTGAGTGGCCCTGTAGGCAGGTGGGGTGGGGGACGGGGTGNCCTGGGCGATCTGGGCCCTGGAGGCGGTGAGTGGCCCTGCAGGCAGGTGGGGTGGGGGACGGGGTGGGCGCGGGGCCAGTTTTTGGGCACTCGGTCTCGAAAAGGTTTGCCATAACTGATATAAGGATTCTGGAAACTGGATACCATATTGTTTCAGTGAATTCATAAATTAATAAATATATGCTTCTTTATTTTATCAGCTGAAACAACAGCATTTTCTGTACTGAAAGGTAAAGGTTCCTCCTGTCTAGTTGTTTCTGACTCGATGCTCTTTTCTGTTTCATAGTCAAGGAAGCCAGAATTGTCCGAAGACATTTCCATGGTCATGAGGCCAACATGTCTATACGCTGAGGTGCATGGAATGCTGTTATCTTCCCACCAAAGTGGTATCTATTTATTTACATTAGCATGCTTTCGAACTGCTAGGTGGGCAGGAACTGGGGCAAGTAACGGGAGCTCATCCTGTTGTGTGGCGCTTGAATCTTGAATCCATGCTATCAGCTTTCCAGCTGTCAAGCTCAGAGGAAAAAATAGAGGAAACTGACATAAAGATAGAAGATTCGAAAGAAGAAACCAACAAACAGGCACAGATAAATAAAAATTTGGAAGACCCAGATATAACACCAGAAATAGGAAAGACATTTACTTTTCAAGACTTCAAATCATATTTGAAACAAGGGAGAAGAATTGATAGAATGGATGACAGAGCTGTTAGGAAAAATGCTGAAAACCGGGGAACAAGAAATTAAAAGAGAAACTGAAGGAGAAAGAAAATGGAGGCTGTTTAACAAATATAAATAGATAAAGGGTTTTTACAAAAACACTTTAATTAAATTGTCTTTTTTAATCCAAATAATATATGCAGAAACAGAGGAAGAAATACTTGGGAGACTTAAATGTACTGACTTGCAAAGTTATTTGGCAAAGGAAGAAAGCTAGAGTAAGACAGAAGAAAATAGAGGTACTGACTAATTAGATGAGGTATTATACCATCTAATGGATGTTTAAATATGATTAAAAGAATAGACAATTGTTAGAAATAAAAGGATCATTATAAAATAGAAGGATGTGATTTGTAACTAGGATAACATAATTTTCTATAAGATGGGAAATATGAAAATACTAAGAGGGTCAGTATAAGGAAAGCTTTTAGTTATCCAAACGCAATTAATTATGAGAAAAATGATAATTGATAAAGTTATTTTGAATATTGATGGGAAATTAAAATTGAAAAAAAGAGAGAAAAAACCAGGATACAGATTGAATAAGGGAACTCTGATTGCAAATACATATGTTTTGGCTAGAGAAGATATTATAAGCTGATATTACTGACACTATGTATAACATTAGAAACATGTGATGAGGATGTTTATATTTAATTGTATAGTTATGAATAGCAGTAAGAATTATACTTGCATAGTGGGGAAAAATGATTATTATTGGAAGAAGTAATACTGGATGGCGTAGTATTGGATATTTTGAAAGAAAGTTAATATATACCACTGAATGACAAAGGAACCCAGACACTGAGTTGTTTATTAAGTACTTATGATTGTAAAACTTGAAATCAATAAAATATTTACAAAAAAAAAAAAGGATGATGGATACTTGCATGGAAAAGAGCTGGCTTAGAAGACTATAGGGTACTTCCAACTTACAGCTGTAATAGGGAAGAGTTAATTATTATTGTTATTAAATGAGGGTTTCACAGAATGATTCTGAAAATATAAAATCCTTATGGTGCAAATAATGTTTGTATAAGGGAAAAAATCAATGTCTATTTCAGATCTCAATTAATTCATCTAAATGAATTATTATAGAGCTGTGGTGATGCAGTAGTTAGAATGCTCATTCCCGGAGTTCGATTCTGACCGGCTCAAGGTTGACTCAGCCTTCCATCCTTTTGAGGTCGGTAAGATGAGGACCCAGATTGTTGGGGGCAATATGCTGACTCGGTAAACCACTTAGAGAGGGCTGAAAAGCACTATGAAGCGGTATATAAGTCTAAGTGCTATTGCTAAATTCAAAATGCATTTGCTTGCTGTAACACTTCTAAATCGTTTAACTTTCCTGCTTGTTTAACTTTTCTCTTTCCTTCCTTTCCTTGGTAGAGAAAATGATCTGATTAAAGCTCCTTTCTAAGCCACAGACTGTTCTTTTGTACTTTTGTAAAGCTGAAAATGACTGACAAGACATTAATAACAAAACACAGCACAGCCAGTCTTAGACTGCTAGCAACAACAATGGATGGTGCAAATCAAGCAGTCAGGGCTCAGAAATAATAACGTGCCCACATACCTGGCTGCGAGCAGCACAACCCTTTCTGATCGATGGGTATAAATATAAAGGCTGATAGTATTGTAATAAAACAATGATGATCATCTAAAAGTATTTATTGCAAATTGGAAATGCTACTGTTTTTGGAAGCAAAGCTATAAATAGGAGGTGACATCAATGGATGACATCGAGGGTAAAAGCATGGCCTATTTCAGCTGCAGAGTCACCATTTCATTTGTTTAGGAGGTAAAGCTGAGATCACAGCTGAATTGAACAAAATCTTCAGAGGCTTAAAAGATAAAGTTAATAGCTGACCTGCTATCCCTTTTCCTGTAATTCTTCTAAAGCAGTGACTGTCTAAACATACTACTGACATTTTAAAAGAAAATTATGAACTCTTCATCTCATGTTGAAATGGTTTTAGTCATATTCTTCTTCAAAAATCTCTAGGGTAAAATATTCGTTCTATTTTTAAAAAATAGAGGTACATCCAAATAAGTACTCTTCACCAGAATTTGTTCCATAAACAGAATGGAGGGTTTGAATAACTCTCCCCCACCTGCTCTAATAGACCCCCCTCCATTTGTTTTGGAAGATGCCCCCAGATTCTACAGCAAATTTTGAGGAAACATTAATCTAAACCACCCTTCTTTTCTTTAGCTGTATCCAATGCCAGAGATCCCATTTCTGACTCTTGCATGCTCCAGATCACATGGCTTTGACACTGTCATCTGGTTCAACACATTTGGAAGTGATTTTCAAAGGAAATAGTCACTGTAACTTTCAAGTGGACTATGTCTACATATATTTAATATGCAATGATACTGGACACCCTGTTTCTTCTTTTCTGATTTTTTAATATTCCCTTCCTTTTATATTTATCTATGCCAGTGAGTCTCAAACCAGACGATCAGGCATCTTCCATAACCCCCCTCTTTTTCTGTTTTTTTGTCCCAATGTCTGTTTTCTAATATTCCACCAAAGCTGGAGGTTGTTGTTACTGATTCAGGAAAATGTATCAGTGACTGAAAACTGATTCACTGAAGTATACAAATAATAATGTAAGTAAGTACATAAGTATAAGAGTGAGAAAATCACGAGTAATTAATATCCTGTGTACATCCAATTTTGCATTAAGTTGGGCAAAACAACTGATATGTGGGCTACTAATGAGCTCTTCATTTATGTGCAATGCATACACAAGGGAAAACTGCTGAATAAAGATAACTATTATCGAAGTAAAATTCTAATTTGGCTAATGATTATTTTGTGATGTGTGTGGGAAGAGGCATGGTGGGATAAATAGGGATGGAGTACCTACTATGGGTGGTTGAGGGGACACAGTGCTACTTGCCTTAAAGAAAACAGACTGGAATTGTGCCATACTTTTCTTTATTCCAAGAGACTAGTTGATGGTCAAAAAAGGCTTAGAGTCCTGAAGCAAGTGGTGAACACTGTAAGCACAGTCAAACCATAATTTTTGACTGCTTATTTTTCAGGATAAAGATAGTCTTTCATATCAGTTAGACAGGTGGCACTATTTCTATTTCATTTACACTAGTTTTGAAAACCCTGACTCACAATTGCAAGTTGTCTATGGAGATTCTCGGTCATCCAGGGTCCCAAAGGTGCTTTTTCAAAAAGTAACTGGACTTCCTTTGTTTTTAATTGAAGATGTTTTGCTTCTCCACCAAGAAGCTTCTTCAATCTTCAAGCAAAAACAAAAACAAAAAAAGTCCAGTTGTCTTTTGAAAAGCATCTTTGGGACAAGCGCAAGTTGTTGGGAATGTTAGCATATTTCATATTTCTGGATATTCAGAGCACATAATAACCCAGAAATCTGAAAAAAATGTCATCACTGAAGAGTACTTTTAGTGTCCTGTCTGAGACTAAGTCAACAAGCTTGTCACACTTTCACGCTGAAAGTCTGACATTTTTATCTTGAGAAACACAAGAGAATGGATTCCTGGAATCTTTCATTCCTTATTGACATTCAGTTTTGGTAGGTGTCTCTTGATGTTCTTTTGCCTTATCTGGATGCATACTTCTCTTAAGACATCATTGACTCCTTCAACTGAAGAATGGAAAAAATCCTCAAGTATGGTAAAAGAATGAAATTATTGTTTGTCAAACTGTTGTGAAAGGTTAGGACTATTCAAACTTGCCATTCGGAGATGTCAATTCAAATCATACAGAAGGATTAAATAATTTTTTTTGAATACTTCTTTAGAATATTTTTATCTATTTTTATTTAAAAATAGAATATTTTTACTGGAAAAGAATCATCACAAATCTACTATACAGGAATACATTTTTGAGTAGTTCTGATTTACTCTCTAATACTTTCCTCTCTGGGAGGTTTACAACTTGTTTTATGTCAGAAATCCTTATCACAAAGGGAGCCAAGCCTATGAAATTATACTTGTCAATCCATTACTCTTTCACCATTCTTCAGGTTTACTTTTTTCTTCCCTCTAGTTTTCTACAATGGTTTTATTATAACCCTCTTTATTTATTTTGTCCCACAACTCCTATGAGTCAATATGCATATTTTCCATGTATTAGACAAGAATATTATATGTCATAATATAGTAATGCATATTACATAACTGGTACTGTGGCCACAATTTAATATTTATTGACTGTCAACAATGTATAATGGCTGAGTAAAGTGTTAGAGAAGATATATATTATGCACATATCCCAAGCTGACAGCAAGATTAGTCAGTCATTGACAGGGATATCTTTTGAGAGTAATTTTTATGCATTGACTGATCCAGATTTACAGACGTCCTTATTTCTGAGGCTCGGGACAACAATTTTACCTTTAGAGACAGACCCAATTCTTAGGAATTTATCTTTCAATGTCAACAATTATCCTTGCAACAGAAATAAAATAAACTGCTTGCCGACCAACAGTTTGCATATGAGTTACTTTTTGTGAGATGGGGCGTTGTCTTACCTGACCGCCTTTTCTCAGTATGATGATGGAGAATCCACGAGTGGGTTGTCTTATTCTTCCTGCTCAGATGAGACTAAGTTGCCACGCCTCCTGCTGGGCTTGACTGACCCAGTTTACGACGAAGGCGAAGCAACCGACGACAGTCTGATGCGTTGGATCCTCCTACCCCTGACACAGGACCTGACGGACACTAAAGGGCACTGAGAAAAGGCAGTCAGGTAAGACAATGCCCCTTCTCCAGCATGATGGATGGAGAATCCACGAGTGGGACATACCAAAGCCGCTCTGTCCCTACGGGGGGGAACTAGTCTGGGCCTGTGTCCCATTGGATGATACCACTTGCTGCAATACTCTCGGCCAAACGAAGCATTCAAAGAGGCAAACTTGTCCAACTTGTAATGCCTGATAAATGATGAAGGCGAGGACCAAGTCACCGCCTTGCAGATCTCTTCAATGGAGGTCGTTTGCTGACGGTGGAATGACCTGCGTCGTGGGGGGAGCCCTCCCAGGTAGCCGGGAAGCCGAAATCACCAGGGGAAGCCTGGATGAGCTGGTAACTTCCCCCTGATCCTTAATTAAATTTTTAAGTGGGTCTGGATAAAAGGGAAAATTTTTGTAAAAAACTCAGTGAGGATAGAGAATCCATGAGGAAATTCAACCTAGCTGCTAAGCCTAGAGGAGCCAAAAATAAAGCGTCTTGCTGAGCGAAGACTAAGTCGTAAACTGGGTCAGTCAAGCCCAGCAGGAGGCGTGGCAACTTTCTAGACTTAGTCTCATCTGAGCAGGAAGAATAAGAACCCACTCGTGGATTCTCCATCCATCGTGCTGGAGAAGGGTGGCTGCATTAATTTGCTGAATAAATAAATTAAATATTCATGTTTGAAAGAAAGTTATATAGGAAATTCCTCTTAGATTCAGAAAGGGAATTACACTTATGAAAACTTGCTTCCAAGCAGATATAGGTCCTAACTGAAAGCATTTGGAAGAATACACGAAGTTTTACACTGGTACACTGCGTACAANTATTTTCCCCCTGGAAGCGCAATAGTGTTTGCAATATATAAAGCTTTCCTTGCTATTGTAATTTTTCTTTGACCTATTAACTACTGCATATAATTTGCTGGGAGAGGTTTTAAAAAACGAAAATAAAATAAATTTGCATATACCCAGTTTAAGATGTAAATGATTATTCTGAGAAGAATAAAAGCTGTAAATATTTTGAGAAGTGGCCCCCCAGTGCCTCTTAAGGATTCAAAAATGTTCCATGTGCTGGGTAATTATGTAATATATAGTAAAACCAGCTGGTCTGAATTGTTCTCAGGGGGTTTGGATGACATCAAAATGCTCTGTTCTCCCAGTGAGAGCTATAATCAAGCAGGCAACAACATAAAGTCAGACTAAAACTGACACTGACTTGTCATTTTTAATGCATTTTAAAGTGGGTGCTAAGCTAGATATTTTGGTTTTGAAAAGGAGTTTTAACAGCACGCACCCATTGATATTTCTTATAGAAAGAAATGTATATAGATACCCACATACAGATGGATAGATGAATAGATAGGTAAATAAACCGATAGACAATGCAAATAATGGGGCACATTTATTATCAGGATATCCTGGCCAAGATTCAACTACTTAAAATCAAAAGAATGATAATCCAAAATGAATGCTGTTAAGATATCTGGCTAACAGAAAAATCATTCACAATGTGAAATTAAATATTTTATTAAATCATCCCTATGTGGATTCTCTTCAAGTTTAACAAAGAAATAATGTAAATATAAAGAATATATAAACCAGATTCTGTTTCCCCAAAATGTGCTACATGTTGTTTAATTTCAAGGGGAACAGCAAGGAAACAATTGAAGCGTCATTTGTTCATTTTTTTTTTTGGCTTTAGAAACAGTCATGTAGATATTTATGCATCCTATTTCCAATCTTAGAAAGTTCAATGTTTGTTTGTTTGTTTGTTTATTTTATTGCATTTTATTTTTCAGAAGTTTGAACTACCCTTCACCCTCAAAGATCCATGTTAATTTGGGGTCATCAAATTCTAACCATATGCAAAGACTATCACAGATACAATGCCCTGCAGTGTTTAAAAGCAATTACTTATCTGCTTCATCTTTCAATAAAAGTTTTTTTATTTGTTAATATTGTCCACTTTATTATGATATCTTGTAATTTATGTAGTGCAGATCAAAAAATCACCCTTGCTGGGTAGATCAATGTCAGCCTCACCAGGTAGACCAGACAGAAAGCATAACCAGATCAGCTAGCTCTACTTTATTATAAAGCTACATTAACAGAATCTTGCAAGTATGAAAATACTATTCTTTCTCTTGTGTCTTTTACAGTCCAAGAAACTAGGGGGGTTTCTTCTGAGCCTCTTGCCCTGCCCACTGTCCAGTTGTGGGCTATGTTATCACTTATCTGATCATACCTTGACAAGATCTCCCCTAAGGTCTTTCCCATATACCAGGGGTCGGCAACCTTAAACACTCAAAGAGCCACTTGGACCCGTTTCCCAGAGAAAAGAAAACACTGGGAGCCACAAAACTTGTGCGCGCGGGGGGGGGGAGCTTGATTGAAGAGTTTAATTAAAAAGAAATAGAGGCTGCTGTGCATGAGTTTTCTCTCTCTCTCTCTCTCTCTCTCTCTCTCTCTCTCTCTCCCTCCCTCCCTCTCTTCCCCCCTCTCTCTCCCTCTCTCCGATCTTCTGCTCACCTGGCAAGCTGGCTTCACACTGTTCTCCGACAAACTGACACACATTCTTATTGGGCTGGCTCTCTCCTGCCCTTGGTCTGCCAGTCCTCTTCCCCCAGTCAGTGTGTGTGTGTGTGTGAGAGAGAGAGAGAGAGGGGGGGGGTGAGAGAGAGAGAGCTGCTGCTTCCTGCTTCCTGCTGAGACGCAGCAAAGGCAGGAGCCCCGCCCAATAAGCTTGTCAGCTTGTCCGAGAACAGCGTGAGGCCACTCTCTTTTTTACACACACACACACACACACACACAGAGAGAGAGAGAGAGAGAGAGAGAGAAAGAGAGAGAGAGAGAGAGAGAAGAGAAGAGAAGAGAAGTGCAAGTGCCTCTCTCTGTCTCTGTCTCTCTCTTTGCAAATGGCGGAGGAGGCTGGAAGCCACAGGAGAAGGCTCAAAGAGCTACATGTAGCTCCGGAGCCGCAGGTTGCCGACTCGTGCCCTATACCATTACAGATGGAGTATACTGAGGTTTATGGGAGTAAACCTATATAGTCTATTCTATAACCATGGTATAATTTCAAACCCTTTTTTTAACCTCCAGTGGAGACATCTATGCAATCCCTCTGTCTCCCATTATTATTAAACAAATAAATAAAACCAAGAGCATGCTTGCGCCTTTTGTTATTTTGATGAACATGGTAAGATCTTGAAGAGACTGGTCAGAAAATAATATGGTAAGAAGGGCAAGTAAAAATATCCACCTTCTTCCAAGTTGTTCACTACGCTTCAAGTATATGTTTTATTTTCTTCACATTCCCCAGTTGTACTATTATCAGTACGCTGATGATACTCAGCTGTATATCTCCACCCCAGGCCACCCCAACGATGCCCTTGACGTGATGACCCGTTGCCTGGAGGCCGTACGGGTCTGGATGGGGAGGAACAGACTCAGACTCAACCCTTCCAAGACCGAGTGGCTGTGGTTGCCGGCGCCCCGGCATAGCCAGCTGATTCCATCGCTGTCTATAGG
>NW_015389493.1:0-1150 GCF_001527695.2 Protobothrops mucrosquamatus | reverse complement strand
TCATAACACTACATGCCAATAAGAAAAGTATAATGAAATGGATTAGTGTGGAATTAATGACAACGTTTTTTTAAAGAATGCAGAGCCTCCTACATAATTTCTTCACCATTTTTATTTCTTAAAATCAATTATTTAATTTGCAAAAGAAAATCTGTTAAATAAAAAGTTCCACGGGACGTTATTTATTTTCATTTTATATGAAATTCTACACTAGCAATGATACTATGATTCATAAGGTATATGATTTTGAGAGATTATTGGCATTTTAGAGTTAGAAGATATCCTGCAGCATATAAATCTACAAGCTTAACAATTAATCAGTGGAATAACCTGCCTCCAGAAGCTGTGAATGCTCTAACACTGGAAGTTTTTAAGAAGAGACTGGACAGCCATTTGTCTGAAATGGTATATAGTTTCATGCCTGAGCAGGGGGTTGGACTAGATGACCTCCAAGGTCCCTTCCAACTTCCAATAATAATAATAATAATAATAATAATAATAATAATAATAATAATAATAATAATAATGATGATGTTCATATTTACAACTAACTGTCCCAAGATCCAACACTGTAGATTTTCTTTGATGGAAGAAAGACTGTGTTTTTGCTTGTCCATCAAGAACCTATGTGCTAATTTAATCAATTGTGTTAATAGTATATTTTTGGCAGTGAAGTTGCCTCGTTCTAGTGGTGCCAGTGGATACTGGTCACCATCAAGGCGGTGCTGAGATGAACACAGACCAAACTGACACCAGGTCCAGGCGACAAGCCAGTCAATCAAGCTTGCTTTTTTTTTGTTACAACCTAGGGATCTACAGCCATCTCCATCAAAATGCAGACATGATCCATATGCTGCATTTGATCGTGTAAAATGGCATTTATTGATCCGAAAAGTGGACCCTGCTCCTGCCGAGAAAAACGTTAGGAAGATGAAATCATGAGATGTTAGCAGTATCTTTTTCTAAAATGCATAAATAAAATAGTGAGATAGGACTCAAGGCCTGAAACATCAAGATTATAAATATGCACTGCTTATTATAGAAAAAGCGTGCTTATTCTGGGCAATGTCTGAAACATGGCAGCAATCAGAACTGGACTGAGTTAATCAATATTCAGTATTTCATACCCCCTCTTTGCTAAAGATGCATT
>NW_015389492.1:95304-99696 GCF_001527695.2 Protobothrops mucrosquamatus | reverse complement strand
TTTATTCCCCCCGTCTGCTGGGTGGTTGCAGCAGGTTTTGGTCACTTCACATGACCCTGGGACACTGTGACCGTCATAAATATGAATCAGTTGCCAAGCATCTGAATGTAAATCACAAGACCCTGGAGATGCTGCAACATTCCAGCTGATCGGAGCTGCTTCTGGGCTCAGCAGAAGCGCCAGGATCAGTGCCGAGCTCCAGCTGGAGCCTTGTGCTGATCCTGGCGCTTCCACTGAGCCCTGATCTCCTTTCCTCTCCTTTCCTTTCTCTTTTTCTCTCCTCTCCTTCCCTTCCTCCTTTCCTTTCCTCTTTTCCTCTCCTTTCCTTTCCTTTCCTTCCCTTCCCTTCGTCCTTTCATCTTCTCTCCTCTCCTCCTCTCCTTTCCTTTGGTCTCCTCTCCTTTCCTCTCCTTTCCTTTCCTTTCTCTTTTCCTCTCCTCTCCTTTCCTTCCTCCTTTCCTTTCCTCTTTCCCCTCTCCTTTCCTCTCCTTTCCGTTCCTTTCTCTTTTCCTTTCCTTCCCTTCCCTTCCTCCTTTCATCTCCTCTCCTCTCCTCCTCTCCTTTCCTTTGGTCTCCTCTCCTTTCCTTTCTCTTTTCCTCTCCTCTCCTCTCCTTCCCTTCCTCCTTTCCTCTCCTCTCCTCTCCTTTCCTTTCTCTTTTCCTCCCCTCCCCTCTATTTTTCCTTCCTTCCTTCCTTCCTTTCCTTCCCTTCCCCCTTCCTCCCAATGCCTGCTAACTGTACTTGAGCTGACTCCTGGTTTCATTTTAAGATACTGTACGCACTTTGGATCGTGGTCTGTAACACTTGGATACATTCTGCAAAACAGCCAGACATTCCAGCGTACGCTGCTGGCTTGCACCGGGCCTGTTTGGTGCCAGCTGATGTGCTCCAGATGTGGTGGACTTTCAGAAGCATCTTGAATTTTGGAACGATGTATTCCAAAATATAGGCTCTGCATAAGGGGCCGGGGAGAACCGAAAATGGCATTGGGTTGAATTTAAATTAATGAATTAAATCTACACGAAATTGTAATTTAACTGCGGTTGGTATGATGATTCCTTAGGTGGCTAAACATGTACAGTTTCGTGGCCACTTTGGTGGGTTTTCAAGAGTTGCAGCAAGGGCTTTTGTGGAGCTCGGATTGTGTGTGTGTGTGTGTGAGTGTCTGTTTTAAATCAGGACTTTTAATTCATTTATAATGATCAGCTGGAGAAAAGAAAACTAGAGCTAGCTGTTGTGCAGAAAAAGGAGAGGAGAGACTATTTATACGTGGCCCATTCTCTTGACTTCTCCTTCTACACAATTCCATATTTATCTAGCAAACTCATCCACAGCCTGACTTCCCATCTAGGCAAAATAATATGTGTGGAAAAAATACCACAACTGAGCCGAGAATTTATGTTGCTAAGTGAGACACTGGTTAAGTGAGTTTTGCCCCATTTTACGGCTTTTCTTGCCACAGTTGTTAAATGAATCACTGCAGTTGTTAAATTAGTCACGGTTGTTAAGTGGATCTGGCTCCCCCCATTGACTCTGATTGTCGGTCGCAAAAGGCGATCATGTGACCGTGGGACACAACAACGGTCGTTAAGTGTGAACCCGTTGCCAAGCCTCTGAAGGTAAATCCCTTGAGGCATGAACATGGATTGCTCCTAAGGATCAGTTGATCCCTTTCCCAACGTCTCTGCTCTTCTCTCCCCATGGATGAAGGCGATGCCCTGCTGGACGCCGGTGAATCCATGAAGCGTCTGGCCGAAGTGAAGGATTCTCTGGACATCGAGGTCAAGCAGAATTTCATCGATCCCCTTCAGAATTTGTGCGACAAGGACTTGAAAGAGATCCAGGTAATCTCCTGATGGGGGTGTTTGGAAAGAGAGAGAGCGCGCGGGATGGGATCATGTCCTTGCTGGGAACAAGATCCCACCGTGAGGGCGCAACCGTCGCCCTTTTAAGATGGGTGGACTTCAACTCCCAGAATACCCCAGCCAGCATTAGCTGGCTGGGGTATTCTGGGAGTTGAAGTCCACCCGTCTTAAAAGGGCGACGGTTGAGGGACATTGACTTACAGGAAGGCCTTAAAAACTGGCTTTGGTGGGACCCCTTGTTGGACGTAGTTCTATCTATCTCCTGAATTGATCTAGTTGATTTGTGTTCTGTTGTCGTCTTATCTTGATATTGTGACACCAGCACCTAAAATATAAATAAATAAGGAGGAAACGACACGGCCACAATGGAGCCCGGAATTTCCGCTTCTCAGCGAGACAGTGTTTAACTGAACCGTGCTCCATTTTACGACCTCCCTTGCCACAGTTGTTAAATGAATCACGCATGGCTAAATGAGAATCAAATGGATTTTGCCCCGTTTTGTGACCTGTTAAGTGAATCCCACACCTGTTAAGTGAATCCCTGCAGTGGTTAAATGAGTAACGCGGTTGTTAACGCGAATGTGGCTTCCCCGTTGGACGAAGGTCGCAAAAGGGGATCACGTGACCCCTGGACGCTGCAACCGTCAACGCGTACGTGCCAAGTTTCCAAGCGGCCGAATTTTGATCCCGTGACTCCGCGGAGGCTGCAGTGGTGATAAGTATGAAAAATAGTCCTGAGTCGAGTTTTTTTCAGTGCCGTTGTAACTTCGAACGGTCACTAAACGAACGGCTGTAAGTCTGTAACCTTAGGACAGTGGTGGCGAACCTATGGCACGGGTGCCAAAGGCGGCACTCGGAGCCCTCTCTGTGGGCACACGTGCCGTTGCCCCAGCCTTGCCTCCCCCCGTGACCCCCTTTCCAGCAGCCCCCCCTGAAGGAGAGTCGCCCGTGAGTGTTCCCCATGCGGAGCAGCGCAGCCAAGGACATGGCAGCCAGGCAGCGTAGACAAGACTCTGCCCTCACGCCCCACCATGCACAGTTGATGCTGCAGGGCGCGGGCAGAGGGCGTGGCCGCCGTAGCGCTGCTGGGCTGCCTGGGCGATCTGCGGTGGGCCCTGGAGGCGGTGAGTGGCCCTGCGGGCAGGCGGGGCACGGGATAGGGCGGCGGAGCGGGGTCGGTCTCTAAAAGGTTTGCCATCACTGTCTTAGGAGAAGCAAAGAGAAGATTAGGGAGAGAAGCCTTGGCGTGATTTTGTCCTGTGTCTCTTCAGGACCATCCCAAGAGGGTATTCACCCCATTCCTTCCAGGTGGGGTTTCCCACGTTATGAAACAGCTTCTCCTAAAATTTGGGGGAGACAGAGATCCCCAACCTAGACTCTGGTGCCCATTCCTCCACCCCTCCCAGCATCATCTAACTCTAAAAGCATCACCTTTTGGGACACCAGGGACCGGTTCTGTGGAGAAAGGTTTTTCCACGGACTGGAGAGTGTGTGGTTTTGTGTGCTGCCTGCATCCCACAGGTGGGGCTTTGCTTGTTCGTGGGGACCGGTTGCTGGCGTTCCGGGGCCCGGTGCCGTGGGTTGAGGACCCCTGGCCTAGATCAGAAGTCTCCTGGCGGACCGGAGGGAAAGGGTGGAGGAAGTATTTGACATGTGCACGCTAGCGGCGTCCTGTTTTTGCCACGCGGTGCCCCGTTTGCGTAGCGGCGGCGCTAGCAGTGGGGGTGAGTGCATGCACCGGCCAGCCTGTTAGTGACCGTTTGAAGCTACAAAGGCACTAAAAAAAAGTGACTTATGACCAGTTTTTCACACTTAACGACCGTTGCAGCATCCCCAAGGTCACGTGATCAAAACTAAGACCCTCGGGAACTAACTCATATGAATGGCGGTTGCAGCGCCCCTTTTGCGACCTTCTGACAAGCAAAGTCAGTGGGATATCCCGATTCGCTTAACGGCCGTGTTCCTAATTTAACAAGTGCAGTGATTCACTTAACACGCGTGGCAGGGAAGGTCGTAAAACGGGGCAAAATTCACTTAACAAATGTCTCATTTAGTAGCAGAAATTTTGGGGCCAATTGTGGTCGTAAGTCAAGGACTACCTGTATTTATATAATGGTTATATTGGAGAATAATAATAATAATAATAATAATAATAATAATAATAATAATAATAATAATAATAATAATAATAATAATAATAAAGTTGGAAGGGACTTTGGAGGTCATCTAGTCCAACCCCCTGCTCAAGCAGGAAACCTTATAACCATTGCAGACAAATGGCTGCCCAGTCTCTTCTTAAAAACTTTCTGTGTTGGAGCATTCACCGCTTCTGGTGGCAGGTTGTTCCACTGGTTACCTCTGTCAACGCTGCAAATACTGTATATTCTTGCTTTGACAATATGCAGAACTGTCTGGTATTTTTATAGTTAAACCAGGCAACAGGGAAAAGGGAGGAGAATAAGGATAGCCCAAACCGGAAGTAAATCACATCTTCCAAGTTAATTGGAAGATGTGAACCATGACCCC
>NW_015389492.1:73944-95233 GCF_001527695.2 Protobothrops mucrosquamatus | reverse complement strand
AGTTAATTGGAAGATGTGAACCATGACCCCAAAATAGAGGCAGGGAAAAATGCTTGGAATGTATGCGTAACGGAAGAGAAGCCAGACCTAAGCATTTCCACCATGCTGTACTGACGTCTCTGTAACCTTAATAAATGCTTTTAGGAGAAAATATGCCTGAAAGTCCTTTTAAGTGTTTCGTTAATCAGACACATGACAACCTCACTATCAGGAAATTTCTCCTTATATTCCAGGTTGCTTCTCTCCTTGATTAGTTTCCACCCGTTGCTTCTTGTCCTGCCTTCAGGCGCTTTGGAGAATAGCTTGACTCCCTCTTCTTTGGGGCAGCCCCTGAGATATTGGAAGACCGCTATCCTGTCCCCCCTGGTCCTTCTCTTCATTAAACCAGACATAACCAATTCCATCAACCTTTCCTTGTGTGTTTTATATATATTATATTTGCCCGCAGAGAGCTGGACCGGTTGTGCAACGAAACTATTCCGTAAACGAGGTCATTAATGACATCTGCATAATATTAAGTAAATTATGTATGACCTAATATTATGCAGATGTCATCAATGACCTCCTTTGCGGAGTAGTTTCGTTTCCAATGTAACCGTTGCTTGTTAATAACCATTTAGTTGGGGAAGAGTTTCGCGTTCAAAAGTAGTTTAACTTGGAAAAGCCGAGCGTACCCCATCTCTACTTCTTTTTTTTTTAAACTATTTACTCCTCTTTTTCTCCTCCTTCCTCCCCCCCCAAAAGCACCACCTGAAAAAGTTAGAAGGGCGACGGTTGGATTTCGACTACAAAAAGAAGCGCCAAGGGAAAATTCCGGACGAGGAGTTGCGACAAGCGTTGGAAAAGTTTGAGGAGTCCAAGGAAGTGGCGGAGACGAGTATGCACAATCTTCTCGAGACGGACGTGAGTGTGTGCCTTGCGAGACACAAGACGGGAAACAAATGGAAGCGTAGGTTTGTCCCAGGTCGAAATCCTATACAGGAAGTCCTCACCTTACGACCACAATTTAATGCCAAAATTTCTGTGTCAACGCTGCTAACATTGGATGTTTTGACAACATACGGAGATGCAGCCATTTTCCTTCTTATGTTTTACTCTTAGAATTAGAGTTGGAATTAGATGATACTGGGGGGAGGAGGAGGAATGTGTATGGGAGTTAGTTAGACATAACAATATTGTAGTAGTGTGAGAACCAAGGTTTTTTGAAATAAGAGATGATAAGAAATGGCGGGTTGGAGAACTGGAGGGAAAGCCTGCATTTCAAACTAATTGGGGAATGTGATTTATGACTGTTAATTAGAGGAGGGGAATTGTGCTTTGATACTGTGTGCTGAGGGGAGGGGACTTCAGATTTTAGCTTTGTGTCATGGTTCCGACAGATGAAACTATTCAAAGAACTTCTGAGGCATTGTTTACCTTAAAGAATCTTTATTTTGAGTAGCATAGCATCGGCATGTACATAGCAAAGTCAAAATCACTGCAGTTGTTAAGTTAGTAACACGGTTGTTAAGTGAATCTGGCTTCCCCCTTTGACTTTACGTGTCAGAAGGTCGCAAAAGGGAATCATGTCACACACACACACTGGACACTGCCACCGTCATAAATATGAACCAGTTTCCGAATTTTGATCACGTGTCCGTGGCGACGCTGGAACGATCATAGGTGTGAAAAACGACCTTAAGTCCCTTCTTCCAGTGCCGTTGTAACTTTGAATGGTCATTAAGTGAACCGTTGCAAGTTGAGGACTGCCTGTATCTGGGTAAAACCAAATGTCCCTGTCCCATTTGGAAAGGATTAAGGGTGCAGAAAACGTGGAGAGATCATTGTGGCTGGTTCAACAAAGCGTGGTCAAAACTGTCTGTGAAAGGCAGGACAAGAAGAAGCAGCAGACGGAAACTAACCAAGGAGAGGAGCAACCTAGAGCTAAGGAGAAACTTCCTAACAGTTGGGACAATTAACCAGCGGAACAGCTTGCCACCAGAAGTTGTGGGTGCTCCATCGCTGGAGGTTTTTAAGGAGAGACTGGACAGCCACTTGTCTGGGATGGTATAGGTCAGGGGTAGGCAACCTTGGCTCTTTTATGACTCGTGGACTTCAACTCCCAGAATTCCTGAGCCAGTTGAAGTCCACAAGTCATAAAAGAGCCAAGGTTGTCTACCCCTGGTATAGGGTCTCCTGCCTGAGCAGGGGGCTGGACTAGAAGACCTCCAAGGTCCCTTCCAACTCTATTCTGATTTATTGAAATATAAATCTCCTTTGTCTTTTGCTACAGATCGAGCAAGTCAGCCAGCTTTCTGCTCTGGTGGATGCGCAACTCGATTACCACCGGCAAGCCGTGCAGATTCTGGACGAGTTGGCGGAGAAGCTGAAACGCAGGTCAGCTGGGTTCGAGGGGCTAGGCGGTCTCAAAGGTACTCCTCGACTTACAATTGTGACTTCCAACAGCACTGAAAAAAAAAGTAACTTATTACCCGTCTTTGCACTTGGGACCAGAATTTCTATGGCTAAGCAGAACGGTTGTTAAGTAAGACACACTCGATTTTACAGCCACTGTTGTTAGGCAAATCAGAGGCGAGCCTAAATCATGTGGTCATTAAACGAATCTGGCTTCCCCCGTTGACTTTGCTTGTCGCAAGCCGGCTGGGAAGGTCGCAAAATGGAGATCAGGTGATCCCAGGAGGTTGCCAAGCATCCAAATTTTGATCACTTTTCCAGGTGGGCAGGAGCTGGAGCAAGGAATGGGAGCTCACCCCATCCAGCAACGCTGGGTCTCAAACCCGACCTGTCAGCTCTCTGTCTTTACCCCGAGCCAGCGCATCCCCTATTCCAGGGGTAGGCAACCTGAGCTCTTTTATGACTCGTGGACTTCAACTCCCAGAATTCCTGAGCCAGCCATGCTGAGGGAAAAGGGAGAGGTTTCCAAGCTAGCACGAGTGGGAGGAGTGTGCCTGCACAGCGACGATAGAGCCCACGGGCTGCTACGATGCTAGCGCGAGGGGAGAGCGTGTGCGCACGGCGATGATACAGCCCACGGCCGCTGCAATGCTAGCGCGAGTGGGGGGAGTGTGTACGCACGGCGCCGATAGAGCCCACGGGCCGCTGCGATGCTAGCGCAAGTGGGAGTGTGCGCGCACGGCGATGATACAGCCCACCGGCTACTGCGATGCTAGCACGAGTGGGAGCGATGATAGAGCCCACGCGCCGCTACGATGCTAGCGCAAGTGGGAGGAGTGTCCGTTTGCAGCGCCGCTGCTCATAATGACGCTAGCTAGCGCCTGTATGATGCTCACGGTATCGCTAGCACTTGCGTGCCGCCGCAACGCTAGCATGAGTGGGGGGTGCACCTGCACACATGCATGTGCACTGGCCAGCCACTCAGGTGGCCCAGTGGCCAACAGCCCACGGCCCGGTAGGGGCCCACAGGTTGGGGACCTCTGGCTTCAAGTATGTCAGTTTTTCACACTTACGACCATTACCGCATCCCCAGGGTCACGTGATCAAAATCCAGACGCTTGGCAACTGACTCGTATTTATGACAGTTGCCAAGGGGTCATGTGATCCCCTTTTGCGGCCTTCCGACAAGCGAAGTCAAGGGGGGAAGCCAGATTCACTTAAGGACTGCACGATTCACTTAACAACCGCAGCGATTCACTTAACAACTGTGGCAAGTAAGGTCGTAACATGAGGCAAAACTCACTTGGGAACAGTCTCACTTTCAAAGCGGAAATTATAGGGCTAAATTGTGCTTGTAAGTCGAAGACCTATCTGGAATTTAACCGAGAGTTGAGTCCCCACCCAGCTGACAGTCCTCTGCGGTCTTTTTTCCTCCCTGGGTACAGAGTGCGAGACACCTCTTCGCGCCCCAAGCGGGAATATAAACCGAAGCCCAGAGAGCCCTACGAATTCGGAGAGAGCGGAGACCAGTCGAACGGTGGATTTTCCTGCAACCCAGCTCCCAAAGTCTCCGGTAAGGGCCGGTCGGACGCCGACCGAGTGCTCCCCGCAGTGACTAAAACGCGTTGCAAAACGGGAACTCTTTCTCCTAGTCTGCGCATTGCTTAGCGGGACCCGTTTTGAAGTCGATCAGTCGGGTCACTGAAGGGATAGTCGTAAATCGAGGATTCCCTTGTTCGTTTCGACCGACCGTCACCTGCAGAGATCTTTGTGCTTGTCTGCCAGCGAGCATGTCGGTTTTTATTTTATTCCATGTTTGTTTGTTTGTTTCCTTTTTTTTTTTTTTTTTTTGCAACCAGCTTCCTCCTCCTTCCGATCCGAAAAGCCATCCCGGACCCCCAGCAGGATATTTTGTGAGTGCTTCCCCCCCTCTCCCCCCAACTTTCTGCTTCCCCTTCCCCTCTCTTTCCTCTTTCCTGCATGCAGCACGAGACACCCCCCCCACACCCTCGCTTTCCCTCGTCCCGTTCCCTGCTTGCATGAACTGGTAGCTGCGGCTTCCGGTGTGCTGTGGTGGTGTCCATGGATCTTAGCAAATGCTCGGGGCCTCAAACAGAGTCAGGTTTCTAGTCCTTATGGCCGCAAAAGAGGCAGTTCCAAGAGAACCTTAGCTCAGGGTGGAACAGTTAAGTTCTTCTCTGAACTTGTTTATTTTCCTGCACGTGTTCCATTACTAGGATGGCCTAGGTCAGAGGTAGGCAACCTTGGCTCTTTGATGACTCGTGGACTCCAACTCCCAGAATTCCTGAGCCAGCCATGCTGAGGGGAAAGGGAGAGGTTTCCAAGCTGAGCCAGGCCGGCTCAGGAATTCTGGGAGTTGAAGTCCACGAGTCATAAAAGAGCCCAGGTTGCCTACCCCTGGCCTAGATCAGGGCTTTTCAACTTTTTCACCCATTGTACCACTTTTAGGATATGGCAACATCCGAGTACCACCAGTCGCCTAGCAAGGTGTCAAAAACTTGACCAAAAAAAAAAAAGGAAAAAAGTGATAAAGTGCAGGTAGTCCTAGATTTACAACAGTTCGCTTAGTGACTGTTTGAAGTTACAATGGCACTGAAAAAAGTGCCCCCCAAGCCACAGCTGAGCAAGACACCTGCCTGCCCGCCCAGCCGCGCTCTTCCTCCTGTCCGAGGTTTCCATTGTTGTGAGCATTTCTGTTGAGGATTGGCAGTGGGGGTGGGGTGGGGGGGTGTTTGGTATTTATTCCCCCCGTCTGCTGGGTGGTTGCAGCAAGTTTTGGCCACTTCACATGACCCTGGGACACTGTGACCGTCATAAATATGAATCAGTTGCCAAGCATCTGAATGTGAATCACAAGACCCTGGAGAGGCTGCAACATTCCAGCTGATTGGTGCTTCTTCAGGGCTCAGCAGAAGCCCCAGGATCAGCGCTGAGCTCCAGCTGGAGCCTGGCGCTGATCCTGGCGCTTCCACTGAGCCCCGGCCGCCCTGCAGCTCCAGCCGTCTCTCGCTCAGGCTTGTGTGGTGCTGCCGCCGGTCCAGCTCGTTCCCCTCCCCCACTACCACTTTTCTAGGATGGCCGCGTACCACCTGCCAGGTGCCAATGTACCACAGGTGGTACCCGTACCACTGGTTGAAAAGCCCTGATCTAGACCTAGCCGTTCCCAAATTCTGCAGCCGTTCTTCCTATGTCTCCGTCTCCAGGCCTTTGATCATCTTAGTTGCTCTTCTTTGCACTTTTTCCCAAAGTCTCAACATCTTTTTTTTTTGTAACGTGGTGACCCAAAACTGGATGCAGGATTCCTGAACCAGCCATGCTGGTTTTTTGTTCAGGGCTGTGGCGCTTTGAAAGCCCAGGGCCACCGGTCTTCACGAGCCAGCTGAGGGCACCCCTCCGTTTGAACTACAACTCCCAGCATTCCGTGTACTTCGACAGCCAATGGCTTGCCACCCTTTGTGGACTCGGGAGATGTCAATTGAGGCTGGGGAGGGGGGGTGGAAAGGGCACCTGTTGGCTAAGCTCTCCTCCTCTTCTCCCCTCCTCCTCCTCCCCCCTCCAGCCCCCCACATGGACCAGCCCTGCTGCAAGGCGCTGTACGACTTTGAGCCGGAGAACGACGGCGAGTTAGGCTTCAGAGAAGGCGACATCATCACGCTGACCAACCAAATCGACGAGAACTGGTACGAGGGCATGATCAACGGCCTGTCGGGCTTCTTCCCGCTCAACTACGTGGAGGTCCTCGTCCCGCTACCTCAGTGAAACGGCCGGCGGCCTTCTCCGTTGCTCTTCCGTCCTCCTTCCTCTTCCTCTTCCTCTTCCTCCCTTCCCGGATGACCCAGACGCAGCGGCCCCGGGAAGGGAGATGTCCTTCCTTACATTCCAGGGAATGAGAGGGTCTAGCTGACACTAATTTTGTGCCCTTCGGGGTGGGGTGGGGAAGCTTTTTTTTGGGGGAGAGAAAAAAAAAAGGTGCCAAGGGCCGGTCCCAGAGGCTGCAGTCAAGCCGGGCAGCTGGACCCCTGGCGGGCGGGGCGGGGCGGGGCCTAAGAAGCACCAAGAGGCTGCAACTGCTGGGAGCTGTCTTCTCCGGGTTGGTTCAGCCTTGTCCCTTTTGTGCGTGTCGGAACATCTCCCAGGACCACCAAGGAAGATGGTGGCTTGTTTAGAGAATAGAGGTCTGTGGGGATTGTGTGCGTGTGTGTGTGTGTGTGTGTGTGTTTGTGCTAGCTCCAGGCATTGCGCGGAGCGGCAATCACCTTTGATAAGAAAACCCACGGTCTGCCTTTCCACAGATGGGCTCCTCCACCGTCGTCAGGGCCCTTTTCTCCTTGTCCATGTTGTCCTTGAGCTTCTGGCCACCATTCTCAGAAATCCCTAGCCAGCATCGCCAGTCAGTTTCCAGGAATTGTCATCCAGACTCTCCGAAGGGTTAAGTCTGCGGGTGGTCGGAAGGACTCGGATCCAAAGTTTTCAGTGTTGTGATTCTTGGCGGCCCAACGCAGGCCGTACCTTTTGTAGAGCATTGTTCCCTCAGCGACACCAGTCCTGGGGTGGGAAAACCCACCTTCCGACTACGGGACCAGAGACTTATGGGGTGCCTGGATCCATAATTCATCCCCCAAGAGGCAAATTCATAGATAGCCCTTGGCCCACGCAGACGAAGCCATCTTGGTGTCCTTCAAAGCGTTCCAACACCCGTTGTCCTCTTGAAGGCACCCCATTAGATCCTCAGGGGACGCGTCCGTTCTCTTTTGAGCTGCTCAGGTTAAACTCCCCAACAAATCTGCCAACACTACAGACAAAACCAGGAAAGGTGGTTTAAGAGGGGGGGGGGCGTTCAATTCCCCGCCTTTGCTGGCTGGGGAATTCTGGGAGTTGTAGTCCCCCCCCCGTCTTGAAAGTGGCTAAGTTTGAGAAACATTGCCTTAAAAACCCCAGGATTGAACTGGGAGATTAGTCCTTTCTCCTTTGGGACCTACATCCTGCCGGATATCTGGGGGGGGGGGGAATTCCAGCTTTTTCTCTCTTCCTGGCCATTTAAAACTGGCCTTTTGTGTTTTCTCGCTGCAGGCAGCTGGGCTAAACTCCGCAAAGGCTAGTATTTTTTTTTTTCTGTGTCCCTTCCCGGGGCTGTGGGGGGTTAAGGGGGGAATAGAGTGGATTGCAAAACCTGTACTTGCCCCCCCCAGCAACAACCCAGTTGCCCCCCACAGTTTTTTCTAAGGCACTATTTGGGGTGGGGTCACCCCCTATCCTTTAAACAATTAAGCCCCCCCTGCTTCTCTTCCCATAAAGGGCTCTGTATCCTTTACAGAAATTTGAATCCAGAGCCCGGGCAGCTTAACTAAGAAGGGGCCAGTGCCGGCACCAGCTTTGGAAAAGAGGAATTAATGGGAGGTGGCGGAGAAATCAATAAAAATCAGTACTTTATAATGGGGTAATTCTTCCTGGCCTCCGACATGATCAGTTCCAGCTGTATTTCTTTCCCTTTCTCCACCCCTCGACCCGTTATGTGATTGCATACAGTCCTGAACGTATAAATGGATTTATCTTGTTTTAAAATTAGCATCTCCTCCCTGTGTGTCCAGCAGGGCTAATGGTCATCTTCAAGAGTCTCTCTCCAGACTTGGCCGTTTGAAGACCTGTGGACTTCAACTCCCAGAATTCCCATGAGAGGAGCATGGTTCAGAAGTGGCACCAGCCTCTACAGTCCTGGGGTGTGAAGATCCATCTTCCAACCACGGGACCAGAGACTTGTGGGGTGTCTGGATCCATAATTCATCCCACAGGATGGGAATCGTAGTCCACCACCTTGGCCCAAGCCGAAGAAACCATCTTGTTGGCCTTCAAATCCAGGGGTCTTCAAACTTGGCCCTTTTATGGCTTGTGGACTTCAACTCCCAGAATTCCTCAGCCAGGCACGCGTGCCTGGCTGAGGAATTCTGGGAGTTGAAGTCCAAAAGTCATAAACGGGCCAAGTTTGAAGACCCCTGCTTGTGGACTTCAACTCCCAGAATCCCTTAGCCAGGCACGCTGGCTGAGGAATTCTTGGAGTTGAAGTCCACAAGTCATAAACGGGCCAAGTTTGAAGACCCCTGCTTGTGGACTTCAACTCCCAGAATCCCTTAGCCAGGCACGCTGGCTGAGGAATTCTGGGAGTTGAAGTCCACAAGTCATAAAAGGGCCAAGTTTGAAGACCCCTCAGCACGCTGGCTGAGGAATTCTGGGAGTTGAAGTCCACAAGTCTTAACGTTGCCAACTTTGGGAGACCTCTGATCTTGTTTCACTGTTTCCTAAACAATTGCTTCTATATTTTTTTATCCCCTCCCATCTTAACTCAGTATAATCTTCGTACCACTTTCTCCCTCCCGTCGTTCTTTTTTTTTTTTTTTTCCCCTTCCCTCCGTTTTTTAACCAGTCCCGTAAATTCCTCTCTTCTCTGCCTTCTGTATCTCCCTGCCCATCTTCCATTCCCCATCAGGACCACTTGGGGGTGGGGGGGAAACAAAAAAATCAAACATCAAACCGGGAGTGGGACAAGGGGGAAAAAAACAACAAACATTTTGTAAATATCTAATCCGTTGAACTTCGTGGCTGTGTGCTGGGCATCTCTTTGCGTCAGATGGCATGAAAACTGTCCTTTGTATTTTTCTCAGTCTGGACAATTTTATTGGGGTATGGGGGGGGGGACAAACAAACAAACAAAAACAAACCCCCTTTCTTGTTTATGCATTTATTTTTGTTCTGGAATTAAATAAAAAAAAAACTTGTATCCTTGAAAATAAAAAAAGTATTAAATGGTTGAAAGGGGCATTCTGACTTATTTGGGGGAAGGGAGGGGCTAAAGAGTCTGCCTTATCCTTTTGCCCTAGCAAATCTTCTGGGAGAGACGCCCCCCCCCCTAATAATAATAATAATAAAGTTGGAAGGGACCTTGGAGGTCATCTAGTCCAGGGCTTTTCAACTTTTTCACCCATTGTACCACTTTTAGGGTATGGCTATATCCGAGTACCAACAGTCGCTTAGCAGGGTGTCAAAAACTTGATGACCAAAAAGAAAAAAGTGATAAAGTACAGGTAGTCCTTGACTTACAACAGTTCGCTTAGTGACTGTTCAAATTTACAGTGGCACTGAAAAAAGTGCCCCCCCAAGCCACAGCCGAGCAAGACACCTGCCTGCCCCCCCGGTGGCGCTCTTCCTCCTGTCCGAGGTTTTCATGGTTGTGAGCATTTCTGTTGAGGATTGGCAGCAGGGGTGGGGTGGGGGGGTGTTTGGTTTTTATTCCCCCCGTCTGCTGGGTGGTTGCAGCAGGTTTTGGTCACTTCACATGACCCTGGGACACTGTGACCGTCATAAATACGAATCAGTTGCCAAGCATCTGAATGTAAATCACAAGACCCTGGAGAGGCTGCAACATTCCAGGTGATCGGCGCTTCTTCTGGGCTCAGCAGAAGCGCCAGGATCAGCACTGAGCTCCAGCTGGAGCCTGGCACTGATCCTGGCACTTCCACTGAGCCCTGACAGTCCCGAAGAAACGCCGATCAGCTGGAAAGCGGCACTGATCCTGGCGCTTCCACTGAGCCCTGACAGCCCCGAAGAAGCCCCAATCAGCTGGAAAGCGGCACTGATCCTGGCACTTCCACTGAGCCCTGACAGCCCTGCAGCTCCAGCCGTCTCTCGCTCAGGGCTTGTGCGGTGCTGCCACCGGTTCAGCTCATTCCCCTCCCCCATTACCACTTTTCTAGGATGGCCGCGTACCACCTGCCAGGTGCCAATGTACCACAGGTGGTAGCCGTACCACTGGTTGAAAAGCCCTGTTCTAGTCCAACCCCCTGCTCAGGCAGGAAACCCTATACCATTTCAGACAAATGGCTGTCCAGTCTCTTCTTAAAAACTTCCAGTGTTGGAGCATTCACCGCTTCTGGAGGCAGGTTGTTCCACTGGTTAATTGTTCTCACTGTCAGGAAGTTTCTCCTTAGTTCCAGGTTGCTTCTCTCCTTGGTGAGTTTCCATCCGTTGCTTCTTGTCCTGCCTTTCAGTGCTTTGGAGGATAGCTTGACTCCCTCTTCTTTGTGGCAGGCCCTGAGATACTGGAACACAGCTATCATGTCCTCCCTCGTCCTTCTCTTCATTAAACTAGACATACCCAAATTCCAGCAACCGTTCCTTGTATGTTTTAGCCTCCAGACCTCTAATCTTCAATTGCATTCATCAATAACTTAATCAATTGGAGAAAAAGCTTGAAAAAGAAAAAAAAAGGATTTTTTTCCAACCTAGCATCTCTGCTTCTCTTCAGATGAATCTTTGCCTGTCAGTCAAACCTGGGTATCAATACTTTTTCCCTAAGAATGAGATTTAAAACATATTTTTTAATTTTCTTCCATGACCCATTATAATGGGATCTTGGTAGCCTTGCTTCCCCAGCCTGCCCTCTTTCAGATTATTATTATGTTTATTATTATGTTTTTATTTATTAAATTTATCAGCCGCCCATCCCGCCACAGGATAATTCTTGACCCATTGGCTCAAAATGCGTCACGTAAACATTTTCCTGGCCGACAAAACATTCCCAAACGAAGCTGGCAAGGCGAGCGACATCTCTGCTTGCCTTATGGAAAACGTAAGTTCCTAATGGTGCTAACTAAATCTCCCTCCAGGCTATGCTACTGAAGCTCTCGACTCGCCCGTCTGTAAAATGGGCGCGCCGATCTACTTGCTAACGCATCCAGGGGTGCTTCCACTTTTCCAGCCAGAGCGCCCAGAGGCCGAGCCCCAAACGGGATGATTTCAAACATTCGAAAGGGATCCACTTTGACCCTGTCCTTTTCCCCTCCCCGATGAATGTCACGGCCTGCAGTTCCGGATTCAAATCCTGCCTCGACCCATGTTTGTGTCTTCTGTATGAGTCCCGGACTCTCTTCGTCAGCTGCTGTGTTGGAGGGCTGCGTAGACCTGTTCCAGGATATGTCCGAAGCTTTGATCCTTGGGTGTCCTAGAAGCTAAGGAGCCCTGAGGACAAGATAAAAAGTAGAATTTTATTTTAAGATGGTTGATTCTCAAGCTCGGCGGCTGGAAGACGGGTGGACTTCAACTCCCAGAATTCCCCAGCCTGGCAAGGCTGGCTGAGGAATTCTGGGAGTTGAAGTCCACCCATCTTCGGCTGAGAATCGCTGCCTCAGAAATTGAGGATTCAATTCAGCAGGGTTTTGCTCTCCGGTCGTCCGTGTAAAAAACAGAGTGTAAGTCACTTTTTTTCAGCACCGTTGTAACTTTGAACGGTCACTAAAAGGACTGTTGTAAGTCGGGGATGACCGGTATTGCTTTTGGCCAGGGGTCCTCAAACTTGGCCACTTTAAGACTTGGGGACTTCAACTCCCAGAATTCCCCAGCCAGCAACGAAATCCACCGATCTTAAAGCCTGCTGGGTGGGGAATTCTGGGAGTGCAACAAATAATTCCAGTTGAAAAATATGTCTAAGTAATGAAGAATTGGGAGAGCCGAACAGAGGAAGAACCCTCGGCTAAGGCATTCTTGGCTGCCAGTTGTCACAAGAAGATACATCCTTCCTTCCTTCCTTCCTTCCTTCCTTTCTCCCTCTCTTTTTCTTTTTCTTCTTTCCTTTCCCTTCCTTCCTTCCTTCCCCTTTCTTCCTTCCTTCCTTTCTCTCTTTCTTTTTTCTTTTTCCTCCTTCCTTCTTTCCTTTCCCTTCCTTCCTTTCCTTTCCCTTCTTTCCTTCCTTCCTTCCTTCCTTCCTTCCTTTCCCTTCCTTCCTTCCTTCCTCTCTCTCTGAGTCTTACCTTGAGTTTATCCAGGTAGGTCTGCTCCTGGCTCCACGCGTCCTGAAACTTCACCATGTCAGGTGCCCCTTTGTAGAACTCCACCAGCAGCATCTGGAAGCCGGTGAGAAAACGGTCAGTGGAAGGAAAAGGACACGATGACCTGCCCTCGCTAGGCGAGTTGCGGGCAGTCCTCGACTTAACGACCGTTCAGAGTTCCGACGGGCCTCCCCACTGCTACTTATGACCTGGTTTTGAAGCTCTGGCAGCCACCCACCAGCCCCATCCCTGCGGCTGTGGGATTGAATTTTGGGCACATGGCAACCGGCCCACATTGGCCGCCATTTGCAATGTCCCATAGTCATGTGACCGTAATTTAGGGTTTTGGGGTTTTTTTGCTGAAAAGTGGCATTGACTTCCAGCTTACGATGAAAAACACCCATTAGGTAGAATGGGTTCACTTAACGACCGTCACAGGGTGACAGGGACCAGCATGACTTAATGCTGGCTGGGGAATTCTGGAAGTTGAAGTCGGCTGGTCTTAAAAGGGGTCAAGCTTGAGAAATCCATGGGGGCCAGCAGTCCTTATGAGATATCTCTCTCTCTCTCTCTCTCTCTCTCTCTCTCTCTCTCTCTCTCTCTCTCTCTCTCTCTCTCTCTCTCTCTCTCTCTCTCTCTCTCTCTCTCTCTCTCTCTCTCTCTCCCTCTCCCTCTCCCTCTCTCTCTCTCTCTCTCTCTCTCACACACACACACACACACACCTGTAAATTTACTTTCTGTGACCCCATGACCTTTCTTTACATCAGAACACTGATGTGCTTGGGTCAGGGTGCCACCAAATGGCCCTGCTGTAAGACAATTCGGAGAAACAGGATACCATTTCGTGGAGAACGTCGTTCGTTAAAAATCCATCCTGGATGTAGGTGACTTCAACCTCCATGGGGATGCCGTAATCATAGGGTCTTTGCTGGGAAAGGAAAAAGGAGAAGGGAGGGAGGGAGGGAGGGAGGAAAAAGAAATGAAAGAGAAAGAAAGAAAGAAAGAAAGAAAGAAAGAAAGAAAGAAAGAAAGAAAAAAGAGAGAGAGAAAGAAAGAAAGAAAGAAAGAAAGAAAGAAAGAAAGAAAGAGAAAAAGAAAGCAGGAAGGAAGGAAAGAAGGAAGGAAGGAAGGAAGGAAGGAAGGAAATTTTGAGTCCCTGTGTTTAGGCATGTGCACACAATGAAAATTATCCGGAAGACTGGAGCCTTGCCTATGAACAGCCCTTCTCTGTTTTCATTAATTATTTCTTTTATTTATTAAATAGATGCCTATGACTGCCCAACTCATGCACAGTGAGAGGCCTACGACCTTAAAAATCCACACTATCAAACGTCCAGAATCCCCACCCTCTTAACAGGTAGTTCATAGAATCATAGTCATAGAATCATAGTGAAAGAATCATATAGAATCATGGAATTATAGAATTATAGTCATAGAATGAAAGAATGATAGAATCATAGTCATAGAATCACAGAGTCTAGAATCATAGTCATAAAAATCATAGAATCAGTCATAGAATCATAGTCGGAATCATAGTCTAGATTTAGAATTATAGGCATAGAATCATATACTCAGTCATAGAATCATAGAGTCTAGATTAGAATCATAGTCATAAAATCACAGAATCATAGAGCCATAGAATCCTAGAGTCACAGAACCATAGAATCCTAGGGACCTTGGAAGGGACCTTGGAGGTCTTCTAATCCAACTTTACAAGGCCTTGGTAAGGCCACACTTGGAATCCTGCATCCAGTTTTGGTCACCACAATGTAAAAAAGATGCTGAGACTCTAGAAAGAGTTCAGAGAAGAGCAACAAATGATTAGGGGGCTGGAGGCTAAAACATACAAGGAACGGTTGTTGGAATTGGGGTATGTCTAGTTTAATGAAGAGAAGGACGAGCGAGGACAGGATAGCAGTCTTCCAGTATCTCAGGGGCTGCCCCAAAGAAGAGGGAGTCAAGCTATTCTCCAAGGTGCCTGAAGGCAGGACAAGAAGCAACAGATGGAAACTCATCAAGGAGAGAAGCAACCTAGAATATAAGGAGAAACTTCCTGACAGTGAGAACAATTAACCAGTGGAACAACCTGCCTCCAGAAGCAGTGAATGCTCCAACACTGGAAGTTTTTAAGAAGAGACTGGACAGCCATTTGTCCGAAATGGTGTAGGGTTTCTTGCCTGAGCAGGGGGTTGGACTAGATGACCTCCAAGGTCCCTTCCAACTTTATCATCATTATTATTATTATTATAACCCCTTGCCCCTAGACTGGAGATCTTATTGCAAACTGGACAAATGGACCTTCTTTTTCTTTTTCAAGACCCTGGAACACTTCCCTGTGGTTCCCAGGCTCTCTGCCGCTCTTCTTGAGTCAGTCAAACATCCACACATAGTTCTTAAAGCAGAAAAAGGCTGAATTATCTCGTTGATCCTCCCAGTTGAGACCCTTCAAGGCTGCCAGCACTTCAAGCAACCCAGCCAATCCTCGGTGGCCGGGACGTTCGTGCTTACCTCCGGGGGTGGCATCACCCAGAAGGGGGAGATCTTGGACTCTACACCTTGATTGCCGTGGTAGTAAGGACCTGGTGGGACAGGAATAAAAAAAAAATGCTTGGATGAGCAGTCAGACGTTCCAGGCCTCATTTGGGACTGCAGACACGGCCCTCTTCCTTGTTCCCGTGGGTGACAAAAGAACAACAGGTAGTTCTCGACTTACAGCCATTGTCAAAATCTAGGCACTTGGTCACTGATATGTATTTGTGATGGTCGCAGTGTTCCTAGGTCAGATTATCCCGGTTTGCGACCTTCCGACACGCAAAGTCAACGGGGAAGGCAGATTACCAACAGAAATGTTGGGCTCAATTGTGGACATACGTTGAGGACTACCTGTGAGTTCTAGTCCCGCCTTAGGCATGAAAGCCGGCTGGGTGGCTTTAGACCAATCACCAGAAGACGGTAAATTCTAGTCCCGCTCTAGGCATGAAAGCCGGCTGGGTGACATTCGGCCAATCACCAGGAGACGGTGAGTTCTAGTCCTGCCTTCGGCATGAAAACCAGCTGGGTGAGTTCGGGCCAGTCTCTGCCTCTCAGCCCACCCCACCCCCACAGGGACCAATCACCAGGAGACTGTGAGTTCTAGTCCTACCTTACACATGAAAGCCAGCTGGGTGACTTTAGACCAATCACCAGGAGACGGTAAGTTCTAGTCCCACCTTAGGCATGAAAGCTGTCTGGGTCACTTTAGACCAATCACCAGGAGACTGGGAGTTCTAATCCCGCCGTAGGCATGAAAGCCAGGCTGGGTGACTTTAGACGAATCACCAGGAGACTGGGAGTTCTAGTCCCGCCTTAGGCATGAAAACCAGCTGGGTGACTTTGGGCCAGTCTCTCCCTCTCAGCCCAACCCACCCCCACAGAGTTGTCGTCGTGGGGAAAATAGGAGTGGGAAGATGCATTGAATACGTTCGCAGCCTTAAGCTATCGGTAAAAATAAAGGCGGCCAGATACAAATCTATATAAATAAAAATGTAAATGTTCATTTGTTCAAAATCTTAAATCTCCAAAAGTTCTTCACCGATTGCTTTGAAATTTTGATCCAACGTTGCATTCGAATACGCACGTGTTTTTATATGCCTATATTATATAGATGTCACACCTGTGACAGGTAAAAACATGCTTTTTTGAAAAACAGCGCCATCTGTTGGACGTAAAAGCAATGCACGCTTTTACCAGACTGAGCCACAGCAACGCGTGTCTGGGGACAGCTAGTAGATAAATAAATTAGTTTAGTTTCTTCTTACGGGAGACAAATAATGCCCTGGATCCTCCTGTTTTCTGCCTCCAGAGCTCCCCAAAGCCGGCAGATTTTCAGAAACCCCAATTGCAAGAGGAACAAGGAACAAGAAAAGCCCGAACAGACGCCCAGTTTTGCAACCTACCACAAATGAGCGCCAGGCACGGCTGGAAGCTGTTGCTGGTTCCCTGGAGCTTTAGCTGGTAGTCCATCTGCATGTCGATGTCTTGTAGGGAAGGCAGAGGGTGGCTGAACGGGTGGCTGTGATACCAGCCCACCAGCGACAGCCCCCGCAGGAAGAGGTTTTGGCAGATCTGGAAAGGACCAATCGCCAGGAGACGGTGAGTTCTAGTTCCGCCTTAGGGGTGACAGCCGGCTGGGTGACTTTGGGCCAATCACCCAGAGACAGTGAGTTCTAGTTCCACCTTAAGTGTGACAGCCAGCTAGGTGACTTTGGGTCTATCACCAGGAGACAGTGAGTTCTAGTCCCGCCTTAGTCATAAAAGCTGACTGGGTGACTTTGGGCCAATCACCAGGAGACGGTGAGTTCTAGTCCCGCCTTAGGCATGAAAACCGGCTGGGTGCCTTTGCGCCAATCACCAGGAGATGGTGAGTTCTAGTTCTGCCTTAGGCATGAAAGCCGGCTGGGTGACTTTTGGCCAATCACCAGGAGGCTGTGAATTCTAATCCTACCTCAGACATGAAAGCCACCTGGATGATTTTGGGCCCCTCCCCCTCTCCCACCTCACAAGGCTGTTGTGGTGGGGAAAATAGGAAGAGGAAGATGTGTTGGCAACGTTCCCCGCCTTGAGTTATTTGTAAAAAATAATAAAATTAAATAAATATATTTAAATTAGCTTCTTCTTATGGGGGCACAGATAAGACAGTATTTGCTTTGTTTTGTAGCTTCGCTTCGCTTTAAAATGGCCCTTTATTCTCCTCTAGTTTGCCTTTTGGCATCCAAAGCTCCTCCCAGCTGCCTGTTTCCTCTTTCTGGCATTATCCACTTCAATTAAACTAAACTTTAGCCGCATCGGCATCATACATTTAACTCGGTTAGTACAGCAACCCGTTTTTCTGGCATGGTACAAAACCTTGACCCATTTAAAAAAAAAAAATCCAAATGGCTTAGAGACTGATTGACCAGGCGCTTCAGTTGTTAAATGAATTACTACAGTTGTTAAGTTAATAACATGTGCTTCCCTGCTTAACAGAGTCACAACCGTCATAAACACAGGCAACCGTCATAAACACGAGCCAGTTGCCAAGCCTCCAAGTTTTGATCACCTGACCGTGAGGGACGGTGCCAACAGTCGTAAAGGTGAAAAATGGTCCTAAGTCCCTTTTTTCAGTGCCGTTGCAACTTTGAATGGTCACTAAACGAATATCTGTAGAGGAGTACAGGAACAATCTGCCTCCAGAAGCGGTGAATGCTCCAACACTGGAAGATTTTAAGAAGAGACTGGACAGCCATTTGTCTGAAATGGAACAGGGTTTCCTGCCTGAGCAGGGGGTTGGACTAGATGACCTCCACGGTCCCTTCCAACTCTGTTATTCTATTCTATTCTATTTTCTATTCTATTATATTCTGTAATTATATTCTGTAATTCTATTCTATTCTATCCTGTAATTCTATTCTGTAATTCTATTCTATTCCATTCTATTCTATTATTATTTTGTTATTCTATTCTATTCTATTCTATTCTATTCTATTCTATTCTATTCTATTCTATTCTATTCTATTCTGTAATTATATTTTGTAATTCTATTATATTCTGTAATTCTGTTCTATTCTATTCTATCCTGTAATTCTATTCTGTAATTCTATTCTATTCTATTCTATTCTATTCTGTTCCATTCCGTTCCATTCCATTCCATTCCATTCTATTCTATTCTATTCTATTCTATTCTATTCTATTCTATTCTATTCTATTCTATTCTATTATTATTCTATTCTATTCTATTCTATTCTGTAATTCTATTCTATTCTATTCTATTCTATTCTATTCTATTCTATTCTATTCTATTCTATTCTATTCTATTCTATCCTGTAATTCTATCCTGTAATTCTATCCTGTAATTCTATTCTATTCCGTTCCGTTCCATTCCATTCTATTCTATTCTATTCTCCTTCTGTATTCTATTCTATTTTCTATTCTATTTTATTATATTCTATTCTATTTTCTATTCTATATGACCTCCAAATCTCTTCCAACTTTATTATTGTTATTATTATTGCTCATATGTATCTTAAATCACCGGTTAAGGTGTTAGACTACACCGCCCATCATCCACGCAGACCAACCATGCTAGCTAGAGCTGATGTGGAAGAGTCCAGCAACCATGGTGGAACAATGGATTGACTCATTATAACTCCAGCTGTCCTCAAACTCCAGATGAGGGGATTTCATCTCCCAGAATTCTCTGCGGTGGCTGGGGAATTCTGGGAGTGGAAAACTCACCCTATAAACCCACGTAAAGCATTTTCATTTCTTATAAGTGTGCAAATTGGTATTAATAATGACCCTTTCTCTGCCATTGAGGCGATGTTGACCCTTGGCAGCTGCGTAGACCAATTAATAAAATATTATAAGCAATTCAAGTGGTCCTTGACTTACGACCACTTGTTTAACAACCATTCAAAATTACAACAGTGCTAAAAAAGCGACTTACAACCGGTCCTCTTACTTACGACCATTGCAGCATTCCCCTACTCACACGATCGCCATCTGGATGCTTAGCAACCAGCTCACATTTACGACGACTGCAGCATCCCGGCATTAAGCGAACACCACCTGTGACTTTCCCAGCTGGCTCCCCACAAGCAAAGTCACCAGAGAAGACCACACAAACTGTGACCACATGATGCCTCATTTAACGACCGCATCGCTTCAACAGTGAATTCTCGGATCCCAATTGTGGTCGTAAGTTGAGGACTTCCTGTATACTGTTTCAAAATGCACATTATGATCATGATTATTGGAAACTGCCATAGCATTGCTTTAAAAGTGGAAGCGATCTTTCCAAACGATTTTTTCCCAAGGGGCCAAGGAGATTCCTGTGTCACTTCCATCCATCGCCTCACCTCTTCTTCCACAATGGCTGCCAACTCTCCATCTCCGAGTCGTGACCGGCAAGGGAACGCCCGCAGCACCGTCAGCACTGGAACACAACACAGTCACAAGATTATGGTTAAGCAACGGATTTTCTCCCATTTTGTTAATTTGCAACATTATACATCAACCAGAGTCAAAATAGGATATGTAGAGAGTAGGAATCTCCAAACGTGGCAACTTCAAGACTTGTGGACTTCAACTCCCAGAATTCTGGGAGTTGAAGTCCACAAGGGAATTCTGGGTATCGAAGTCCACAAGGGATTTCTGGGAATTGAAGTCCACCCATCTTAAAGCATGCTGGCTGAGGAATTCTGGGAGTTGAAGTCCACCCATCTTAAAGTTGTCAAGGTTAGGAAACACTGTATAACTTATCATTGCATGTTCTCATCGTGTTCTCTACAGTATGATATTCTGTGTTGGGATACCAGGAATGACATTACTGCTTCATGACTTTTTATATGATTTAAAAAAGATGTATGTAATTTAGTGCCTTGCAGAGGTGAGTCCAAATATAAATGCAGAGAAGAGCAACAAAGATGATCAGGGGACTGGAGGCTAAAACATATAAGGAACGGTTGCTGGAATTGGATATGTCTAGTTTAATGAAGAGAAGGACAAGGGGGGACTTGATAGCAGCGTTCCAATATCTCAGGGGCTGCCCCCAAAGAAGAGGGAGTCAAGCTGTTCTCCAAAGCGCCTGAAGGCAGGACAAGAAGCAACGGGTGGAAACTAACCAAGGAGAGAAGCAACCTGGAACTAAGGAGAAACTTTCCTGACAGTGAGAACAATTAACCAGTGGAACAGCTTGCCTCCAGAAGTTGTGAATGCTCCAACACTGGAAGTTTTTAAGATTGGACAATCATTTGTCTGAAATGGTATAGGGTTTCCTGCCTGAGGGGGTTGGACTAGAAGACCTCCAAGGTCCCTTCCAACTCTGTTATTCTATTCTATTCTATTCTATTCTATTCTATTCTATTCTATTCTATTCTATTCTATTCCATTCCATTCCATTCCATTCTATCCCATCCCATCCCATCCCTTTCTAAATAAAATGTTACATTGCTGTTAAAACAAGAAACTAGTCATTGCTAGTGTAACTGCACTTATTGTGTTACGTACAGTAATTTTATTTATTTCAAGGACAAGGCACCGATTGTGGGGTTCATTTTATTGACGGATCAGCCAAAGGCCACAATAAAACCTCATTCATTCGTTCTTTTCTTTAAACCACAAAAGCAGTTTGCATATTGCGACTGGCAGAATAGTCCAGCCTTTTCTTATAAATATGAAAAATTGAAACCGTACTGACTGTGTTAAGCTATTTGGTATTTATTTTCGGGATAAGAGTGTGGCTGTGGGTTTTAATGTATTCATTCATTGGCCAAAAGTCATAATAACCGTTCATTCATTCTTTTTTTTTTCAAAAGCTGCCTTTCAGCCACCAATAAAGTTGTATTTTGTGGCTGCCGGAAAAGTTCAGTGTTTCCTTATCAAGGCCAGAAATTAAATCCGGACGATCTCGGTGCCAAATTAGAATCAAAGAGTTGGAAAGACCTCAAAGCTTTTTCCACTCCAGATTCTTGCTGGGGGCAGGAAATACTGACAGCCACTTGAATTTTGCTTTTGTAGAGCTTCCTTGCTCTCTTTAGTAGTATTTCTTTACGTATCTTTAAATGTGGAAGTCAAGCAATATTCAGAATATACAAATTTGCTTTCTGCTAGCTCCTAGTGATGGATTTTTATCTTCCTGGGCTCCAAGATCACCGCAGATGGGGACTGCAGCCAAGAAATTAGAAGACGCTTGCTCCTGGGGAGGAAAGATCTAGACAGCACACTAAAAAGCAGACACATCACCCTGCCAACAAAAGTGCGTATAGTCAAGGCCATGGTTTTCCCAGCTGCAACGTATGGCTGTGAAAGTTGGAACATAAGAAAGGCTGAGCGCCAAAGAATGGAGGCCTTTGAACTCTGGTGCTGGAGAAGACTCCTGCGAGTCCCCTGGACTGCAAGGCGATCCAACCGGTCAGTCCTGGAGGAGATCAACCCCGACTGCTCTTTAGAAGGCCAGATCCTGAAGTTGAAACTCAAGTACTTTGGCCACCTAATGAGAAGGAAGGACTCCCTGGAGAAGAGCCTGATGCTGGGAAAGATGG
>NW_015389492.1:51862-73373 GCF_001527695.2 Protobothrops mucrosquamatus | reverse complement strand
ATAATAATAATAATAATAATAATAATAATAATAATAATAATAATAATAATAATAATAATAATAATAATAATAATAATAAAGTTGGAAGGGACCTTGGAGGTCATCGAGTCCAACCCCCTGCTCAGGCAGGAAACCCTACACCATTTCAGACAAATGGCTGTCCAGTCTCTTCTTAAAAACCTCCAGTATTGGAGCATTCACCACTTCTGGAGGCAGGTTATTCCACTGGTTAATTGTTCTCACTGTCAGGAAGTTTCTCCTTAGTTCTAGGTTGCTTCTCTCCTTGATTAGTTTCCACCCGTTGCTTCTTGTCCTGCCTTCAGTGCTTTGGAGAATGGCTTGACTCCCTCTTCTTTGGGACAGCCCCTGAGATATTGGAAGACTGCTATCATGTCCCCCCTCGTCCTTCTCTTCATTAAACTAGACATACCCAATTCCAGCAACCGTTCTTTATATGCTTTAGCCTCCAGTCCCCTAATCTTCTTTTGTTCCCAAGCAGATGCGTGAATTATGAAGGAATTAAAAAAAAAATCCCATCAAAATCCCGAAACATCCAACCTTTTAGCTCACCTCAGGATAACTCAACAGGACTTACGTTGGCTGTTGATGTTCCATTGGCCTGCCAGGTAGCCCACCACTTCACTTCTTGATAAGTGACTGTGGAAATCCTAAAGAGAAGATGCCAAAGGGAACGGATGAGCGTGACAATCAAAAGGGGAGACTATTTTGAAGCTCAGGGATGAACTGTGGGGTCCTGGGTGCTCTCTGAGCTGGGTGGTTTTCTTGCAGACGTTTCATGACCCAACTAGCTAACATCATCAGGGCTGGAAGGGAGAGGGGTTTGTGGAAAGAAGGAGTAGGAGTAGGAGTATGCGGTCCTTGGTGCTCTCTGAGCTGGGTGGTTTTTCTTGCAGACGTTTCATGACCCAACTAGCTAATATCATCAGTGTTGGAAGAGAGAGGGGTTTGTGCACAGGAGGAGGGGTAAGAGGAGGAGGAGGAGAAGGAGAAGGGGAAAGAGGAGGAGGAGGAAGGGTAAGAAAAGGAGAGCATCAATAGCTTCCTGTTATGTATGTGTTCATTTCTGAGAGCAGGTTACAGAATTTCATATTTAATGTGTGCCAATGTGCCCAGAGTAAAAAATGACAATAAAAGTTATCTATCTATCTATCTATCTATCTATCTATCTATCTATCTATCTATCTATCTATCTATCTATCTATCTATCTATCTATCTATCTATCTATCTATCTATCTATCTATCTTCCTGCCAGGTGATTAAGCCTGTCCTATTTGAGTTAGGGGTAAACTCTAATCGTCAGTTGTCTAAGTATTCCCCTATACAGACAGTCCTTGACTTACAACCACAATTGAGCCCAAAATCTCCATTCTGAGAGAAAAGACAACTATTATGTGAGTTTGGGGCCATTTTACGACCTTTCTTGCTGCAGTTGTTAAGTGAATCACTGCAGCTGTTAATTCAGTAACACGGTCATTAAGTGAATCTGATTTAGATGCTGCAATGGTCGTAAATGTGAAAAATGATCATAAATCACTTTTTTGAGTGCTGTGGCAACACTGAATGGCCGTTAAACAAACTGTTGTAAGTTGAGGACCACTTGTATTTGCATTGATAGATTCAGTTGCTTTGATGTTCTTTCCCACTGACTGAACTCCACCAGGCGGTATGCAAACCCTTGTAACAAACACAATAAAATGTTCACTAAGTCAGCCTTTCCCAACTTGGTGCCCTCTGAACTTGCCGAATCCAGAAATCCCAGAATTCCGCAGCCAGCCCTGGAGTTGCGTCCCCAAAGCAAGAAGGGATTACCTACCACGAGTAGGAGAACGTTGCTAGAGATGGCCACATTGAAAGGCTGGAATTTGTTGAGGGCTGCAAAAGACATCACCTCTACCAAGGTATGGGGGTTCCTAAAGGCAATTAAAAAAAAACAACCCTTAATGTTGTGATCGTGAGGACTAGAAACGTCCTTTCGGAATACAGTACACACTGGCATGTGGTTTGCCTTATCAGGCAGACCGGAGGGGAAACATAACTAGATGAGCTATTTCTACAGTAAGGCTGTCGTAACACAACCTTGCAGGTCTGAAAGTACAAATCTTCCATTTGTCACAAGGTTGCCCCAAAGATATAATTGAACATTTAAATTTGAGAGAAAGAGTGAGAGGGGGGGGGATAGATAGATGAATAGATGATAGATAGATAAATTATTAGATAGATAGATAGATTAAATAGAGAGAGATGATAGATAGATAATAGATAGATTAGATAGATAGATTAGAGATGATAGATTAGATAGAGATGATAGATAGATGATAGATGCGGCCGCGCGGGCGGTGTTGGGGGGGACTCGACGCTCCCACGTGATGCCGCTGCTGCGCGAGCTGCATTGGCTGCCTGTGGCCTTCCGGGTGCGCTTCAAGGTGCTGACTATCATCTTTAAAGCGCTCCATGGCATCGGACCCGGATACATTCGAGACCGCCTCCTGCCGCAGATTACCTCCCACCGACCTGTACGCTCCCACAGAGTGGGTCTCCTCAGGGTGCCGTCGGCCAGACAGTGCCGGCTGGCGACCCCAAGGGGGAGGGCCTTCTCTGTGGGAGCTCCCACCCTCTGGAATGAACTGCCCCCAGAGATCAGGGTCATCCCTGATCTCCCTTCCTTTCGCCGCGCCCTCAAGACTTGGTTATTCGAGCTTGCAGGACTGGCCTAGGGTAATTTTTAGAGGGGTTTTAATTATATTTTAAATTGGACAATATTTAAATATCTCTTTTAATTAATTTTAAATTTGTATTGTTATTTATGTATTTTAATTGATTGTCAGCCGCCCTGAGTCCTACGAGGAGAAGGGCGGGATATAAATCCAAATAATAAATAAATAAATAAAATAAATAAATAGATGATAGGATAGCTATATAGCTATATAGCTATATAGCTAGATAGAGAGAGATATAGATAGATAGATGATAGATAGATATGGATAGATGAGGGAGAGAGGATAGATGATGAAGTTGATGATAGATAGATGATAGATAAATTATTAGATAGATAGATAGATTAGATAGAGATGATAGATGATAGATAGATGATAAATAGCTAGATAGCTAGATAGATAGATAGATAGCTAAATAGCTAGATAGAGATATTGATAGATAGAGATATAGATAGATAGTTGATAGATATAGATAGATAGATGAGAGGGAGAGAGAGAGAGAGAGAGAGAGAGAGAGAGAGAGAGAGAGAGAGAGAGAGAGAGAGAGAGAGAGAGAGAGAGAGAAGAGGGGGGTCAACTTATTTTCCAAAGCATCTATAGGCGGGACAAAACAATGGATGGAAACTAATCAAGGAGAGAAGCAACCTAGAATTAAGGAGAAACTTCCTAACAGTGAGAACAATTAACTGGTGGAACAGCTTGCCTCCAGAAATTGTGGGCTCTCCATTACTGGAGGTATTTAAGAAGATTAGGCAAGACCTGGCTCAAAAACAGCAACTGTGACAGGGACCTTGGACGATCCCTTAACCATGAGCCAGCCGTATGCAGCAGCAGCCCAAAAAGTTAATACAATCCTGGGTTGTATAATCAGAGGCATAGAATCAAGATCACGCGAAGTATTATTACCGCTTTATAAAACCCTAGTAAGACCACAGCTGGAATACTGCAACCAATTTTGGTCACCATATCACAAAAAAGATGTTGAGTGTTTGGAAAAAGTTCAGAGACGAGCAATTACGATGATCCAAGGTCTGAAGTCTAAAACCTACGAAGAATGGCTGCAGGACTTGGGTCTGGCTAGTCTAAAGAAAAGAAGAAATAGGGGAGACATGATAGCAGTGTTCCGGTATCTGAGGGGCTGCCATAAAGAAGAGCGGGTCAAGTTATTCTCCAAAGCACCAGAGGGAAGGACAAGAAACAATGGTTGGAATTGATCAAAGAGAGAAGCAACCTGGAATTAAGGAGAAAGTTCCTAACAGTGAGGACCCCCTATCCTTCCTTTGATAGATTTGTCTATGAACTCAAGGTAGTATATTGTAGCCCCCCTCTTCAATATTTATCCCCAACAATATCCCTGATATGCAGTTTGGGCTGAGAGGAAGGTTACCGAAAGGGGGATTAGAACCCAGGTCTCCGTTAAGGTCGGGTCGGGGAAGGGGGTGATAGGGACTAACCGAGAACCCGACTCTCCCTCCCTGACTGATTACGTCTTATTTTGACCTCTTTCTTGAAGAGCAGATCAACGTTTGTAATACGTATATTATTATTATTATTATTATTATTATTATTATTATTATTATTATTATTATTATTATTATTATTATTATTATTATTTAATATTAATAATAATAATAATAATAATAAAGTTGGAAGGGACCTTGGAGGTCATCTAGTCCAACCCCCTGCTCAGGCAGGAAACCCTATACCATTTCGGACAAATGGCTGTCCAGTCTCTTCTTAGAAACTTCCAGTGTTGGCGCGTTCACCGCTTCTGGAGGCAGGTAGTTCCACTGGTTAATTGTTCTCACTGTCAGGAAGTTTCTCCTTAGTTCTAGTTTTAAAATAGACTCAGTCATTCTCTATTTCCCCAGGAATCTGATCTCTGAATCTTCTGTTCTTGTTATTTTTATTTTTATTTTTTTTTGGGGGGGGGGAACACTTAAACAGGACACGGCATTCACTGGATCAATGTACCTGACAGAATCCCGACTCCCCAAATTGCAATAACGGACAGGAATTCGATTCTGGCACTCCAGCCTTTTGCTGTGATCTGGGGGAACAAACAAACAAAAAATAATAATAATGCTGCCAGTCCGTTTCAAAATATAAAAAAATCCAGCCGATTGAAAAAAAAAAAGGCAGTAAGATTCCCGTGCTTAGGTCCGTCTTCGAGTTGGAGGCGGTGTCTGTCCTTTTCTGTGTGTTTTTTTTTTCTCCTTTCAGAATGAAAAGAAAATTAAAAAGTCTCTCTGAAAGTCAAGTTTCTCAAGCTCAGCAGCTTGAAGACGAGTGGACTTCAACTCCCAGAATTCCCCAGCCAGCAACGAAATCCACCAATCTTAAAGCCTGCTGGGGAGGGAATTCTGGGAGTTCAACCCATCATTCCAGTTGAAAAATATGTCTAAGTAATTGGGAGAGGAATAACCCTCAGCTAAGGCCATTCTTGGCTGCCAGTTGTCACGATAAGATACATCCTTCCTTCCTTCTCTTTCTTTCCTTTTCTTTCTTTCTTTCTTTCTTTTTCTTTCTTTCTTTCTTTTTCTTTCTTCTTTCCTTTCTTTTTCTTTCTCTTCCTTCCATCCTTTTGGTCTTCCTCCCTTCCTCCCTCAATCCCTTCTCCTTTTTCTTCCTGCCTTTTTGTTTCCCTCCTTCCCCCTTTTTCTCCTTCCTTCCTTCCTCTTTCTTTTCTTTCTCTTTTCTTTCCTTCGTCCCTCACACCCTCCCTCCCTCCCTTTTTCTTCTTTCCTTCCTTCCTTCCCTCTTTTCCCCCCCTTCCCCTCTTTTCTTCCTTCCTTCCTCCTATTTTCTTCTTCTTTTCTTCCCTCCATCTCTTTTCCCTCTTTTTCTTCCTTCCTTCCTTCTTCCTTCCCCTTTCCATTTTTTTCTCCTTCCTTCCTTTTCTCTTCTCTTTCCTTCGTTCCTTTCATTCTTCCTCCTCTCCTCTCCATTCCTCCCTCTTTTTCTTCTTTCCTCTCCTCCCTCCCTCCTTTCCTTCCTTCTCTTCTTTCCTTCTCTCCTTCTCCCTTTCCATCCTTCTTTTCTCTCCTCCCCTCCCCTCCCTTCTCATCACAGATTGCAGGATAAGATAAAGACGTCAGGGTCGTGCCCATGAAGTTCTGCTCACAGCGTGGCCACCATTTTGCCTTTTTTGACCTGCGGAAGGCAGCACACCGGGAGAAATTCAGCCAGCCCAAGCACTGCTGCCTCGCTATGGCCCCCGGTGGCCTTTTCGCCAGCTTGGGTGACCCTCTTACCTGCGTTGTGTGAGTCTGACAGACTTTTCGCCAGCAGCTTCCTGCTTTTCTCGTCCACCTTCTTGGCCAGCATGGAGTCAGCCAAGGCTGCCTTCATCCCTTTGGCCTCATCTTCCTCCTCGTCACCCAGGTCCTCTTCCTCCCCTTCGCTGATCAGACTCTGGGGGGGGGGGAGAAGAAAAGAGCACCAAGCAGCTAAAGAAAGCTTCTTCCCGTGGGACTCGATGACTTCAATGGGAACCTCGATGACTTCAATGGGAAAATTTAAACCAGGGGTCTTCAAACTTGGCCCTTTTATGACTGGTGGACTTCAACTCCCAGAATTCCTCAGCCAGGCACGCTGGCTGAGGAATTCTGGGAGTTGAAGTCCACAAGTCATAAAAGGGCCAAGTTTGAAGACCCCGGATTTAAACACTCCACCGTATACCTGCAGTTCCACGAGGTCCCACTAGGGGGCATCACTGTGGTGGTCTTGGCTGACTTCCAAAGTCTCAGCCAGGGCAGAAGGACAGGTAATCCTCCACATACGGCTACAGTGGAGCCGGACTTTTACAGTCGGATATTAAAAAACATGTGACCGACCCCATTTTACAACCTGTTTTTTTTGTGTCGGTCGTTAAGTGAACCAATGCTTTCCCCTTTGAACTGTGGTTCAACTATGGCAAGAAAGGTCATAAAATGAGGCAAAACTCCCTTAAACAACTGCCTCATTTAGCCAGGGAAAGTTTGGGCTCAACGCTGGCCGTGCGTTGAGGATAATGGTATAGGGTTTCCTGCCTGAGCAGGGGGTTGGACTAGATGAACTCCAAGGTCCCTTCCAACTTTATTATTATTATTATTATTATTATTATTATTATTATTATTATTATTATTATTATTATTATTATTATTATTATTATTATTATTGGAATAAATAGAACTGTTAATGGGTTTGCTACTGCTAAGGGCGCCATGAATTGACCTCCTGTGGTCTAGAAACTTAGAAAACAATGCCAGAAGAAGTCTATGGAGCTTCTCAGTCATCCAGGTTGTCCCAAAAGTGCTTTTTCAAGAGGCAACTGGACTTTCTTGTTTTTCTTTGAAGACATTTCACTTCTCATCCAAGTAGCTTCTTCTGACTGGATGGTGGGGAAGGGAAGGATTTATATTCCTTGCAGACAGCTAGTCATTTGCATCCTTTTAGTGAGTTGTTGAGGCCACCTGGAGGTTTATCTGTGTCCTCAGGGTCACCTGAGTGGTGCAAATGGGTGTGGAGCCTTCTTGGAGCTGCTGAAAGGACCGTGTTATAGATTGGAGATAGATGGTATCCTCAGCAGCTCCAAGAAGGCTTCATGCCCATGTGACCCTGAGGACACAGACAAGCCTCCAAGTGGCCTCAACGACTCTCTAAAAGGATGCAAATGACCAGCTATCTGCAAGGAGTATAAATCTTCCCATTCCTCAGCATCCAGTCAGAGCTGAAGAAGCTTCTGGGACGAGAAGCGAAACGTCTTCAAAGGAAAAACAAGAAAGTCCAGTTGCCTCCTGAAAAAAAGCACCAATGCCGGAAGAAGGTTTTGAAGCAGAGCGGAAGGGTTTACCTCCTCCGCAGGGGGGGCATTGGGTTGATGCTTCTTCAGCCAGACCGCCTTGTATTGGTCAAGTTTCTGCCCCTTGTACTTGACCGAGGCCCAGCCGCAGCCCGACTTCTTTGCAGGGTTGACCAGCTTCTTGCAGTAGGTAGCCCAGGCGCTGGGGGAGTTAAAGATCTGTCCGGTCTGTTGCCAGGCGATCTTCCCATCGGTCAGCAGGTCGCCCCAAAATTTCTTTCCCTGAGACACAGGCAAGAGGATTAGGAGCATACACAACCCTGTATGGGAGCAGGCTGGGTTCACAAACCAGGGGTCTTCAAACTTGGCCCTTTTATGACTTGTGGACTTCAACTCCCAGAATTCCTCAGCCAGCCTCCATTTTGTTTGTTAGATTTAAGACAGGGGTCTTCAAACGTGGCCCTTTTATGACTTGTGGACTTCAACTCCCAGAATTCCTCAGCCAGCCTCCATTTTGTTTGTTAGATTTAAGACAGGGGTCTTCAAACTTGGCCCTTTTATGACTTGTGGACTTCAACTCCCAGAATTCCTCAGCCAGCCATGCTGAGGGGAAAGGAAGAGGTTTCCAAGCTGAGCCAGGCTGGCTCAGGAATTCTGGGAGTTGAAGTCCACATGTCTTAAAGTTGCTGAGGTGGAGAAACAATGGACTAGGCCAGGGGTGGGGAACCTTGGCTCTTTTATGACTCGTGGACTTCAACTCCCAGAATTCCTGAGCCAGCATGGCTCAGCTTGGAAACCTCTCTCTTTCCCCTCAGCATGGCTGGCTTAGGAATTCTGGGAGTTGAAGTCCACAAGTCATAAAAGGGCCACATTTGAAGACCCCTGCCCTAAACCCTCACAAAGTTCCTTCAGGGGGGCTTATTGGTGTGTGAACAACCCATGCTAGTTTGTTCAAGGAGCTACACTGAAGAGTGCAAAGAAAAGCAACAAAGATGATCAGGGGACTGGAGGCTAAAACATATAAGGAACGGTTGCTGGAATTGGGGATGTCTAGTTTAATGAAGAGAAGGACGAGGGGGGACATGATAGCAGTCTTCCAGTATCTCAGGGGCTGCCCCAAAGAAGAGGGAGTCAAGCTATTCTCCAAAGCGCCTGAAGGCAGGACAAGAAGCAATGGGTGGAAACTCATCAAGGAGAGAAACAACCTGGAACTGAGGAGGAGGAGGAGGAAGAGGAAGAGGAGGAAGAGGAGGAGGGAGGAGAAGGGAGGAGAAGAGGAAGTGGAGGAGGAAGAGGAGGAAGAGGAAGAAGAGGAGAAGGAGGAAGAGAAAGCAGAGGAGGAAGAGGAGAAAGAGGAAGAGGAGGAGGAGGAAGAGGAGGAAGAGGAGGAAGAAGAGAAGAGGAAGAGGAAGAGGAGGAAGAAGAGGAGGAGAAAGGAGGAGAAGAGGAGGAGGAGAAGAAGAAGAGGAGGAGGAAGAAGAGGAGAAAGGAGGAGGAGGAAGAGGAGAAGGAGGAAGAGGAAGCGGAGGAGGAAGAGGAGGAAGAGGAAGCGGAGGAGGAGGAAGAGGAGGGGGAGGAGGAAGAGGAGAAGAGGAAGGAGGAAGAGGAGGAAGAAGAGGAAGAAGAGGAAGAAAAGAAGGAGGAGGAGGACTGGGGGGGGTCCCTGGTTCTCTCTGAGCTTAGTTGTTCTCTTGCAGACGTTTCATGACCCAACTTGGTAACATCCTCAGCGCTAGAAGGCTGTGGGGTCTGAAGAGAGGAGCGGGAAAGGGGGTCTCTTACCAGGTAGTAAATCGAGAGGACTCCTTCCCCCGGTTCAATCAGCCCATCTTTGAGAAGAACCCGGAGCGTGATTCCTCGGCGGGTCAGGAGGCCGCAGCTGCGTCCACCCGGCACGGTTTTTCCCACGCTCTCCTGCTCGGGGTCTTCCAAGCTGGTCTCCAGCTCCTCCTCATCTTCTTCCAGACACTCATCCCCAGCCAGGGACTCCGCGTCCATCCCTGGAAATGGACGCGGGAAGCGAATCAGAGACGGAATCGGGGAGAGAGACCTCATGAACGTCTCCGATTCCTTCTTCCTCTGACCAGGATCAGAAAAAGGCTGCCTTCAGAAGTTGTGGGAGCTTTCAAGAAGAGACCGGACTGCAATCAGTCAGAAATGGTGTAAGGCAGTGGTTCTCAACCTTTTTAATGCCGCGACCCCAACCGGTCGTAAGTCGAGGACTAAACCAGTCGTAAGTCGAGGACTAAACTGGTCGTAAGTCGAGGACTAAACCGGTCGTAAGTCAAGGACTAAACCGGTCGTAAGTCGAGGACTAAACCGGTCGTAGGTCGAGGACTAAACCGGTCGTAAGTCGAGGACTAAACTGGTCGTAGGTCGAGGACTGAACCGGTCGTAAGTCGAGGACTTTCCCTGCCCGGGAGCGCCGCACATGCGTGGTTCCGCCCCCTGCGCTGGCCAAGGTGTAGCTGGCAAGCGGCAGAGACGGAGCAGGCCGACCACCAGCTGGCCCAGCCCAAGGGAGGTAAGGCACCCGCCGGAAAAGGGGGAAAAAATGGCGGACAAAAAAAATGGCGGACAGCCTTGCTTGGCGACCCCCATGAAATGGTCGATCGACCCCAAATGGGGTCCCAACCCACAGGTTGAGAACCACTGGTGTAAGGTCTCCTACTTGGGCGGGGAGGGGGGGTTGGACTAGATGACCTCCAAGGTCCCTTCCAACTCTGTTACTCCTATTCTATTCTAAAACACAGAGGGCTTGTCAAACCACCCCACTTCTCCCAGGACAGTCCAACTGCGATACGACATCCCCCGGTGCCACGTCCTGCCTTTTTGGCTTGAGTTCCTTTCTGAAAAAAGCTCAAGGTCCTAGTCCTCGTGAAGGCTACATTCCATTTAGGAAACCAGGGCCAGAAGATGGCTCAAGGCTTGAAGACGGATTCCGAGGCCTGGCATGGTTCCCCCTCCCCCCCACCACCTTTATTCTCCATGAAGGGCAAAGACAGCCAGTTTGGTTTCATGGTGAAGGCTCCAGGCTAGAAATTAGGAGACGGTGAGGTCTAGTCCCTTTTTAGGAATGAAAGCCGGTCGGGTGACTGTGGGCCAGTCCCTCCCTCTCTCGGCCCAACCTACCTTGTAGGGTTGTTTTTCTGGGGAACATAGGAGAAAGAAGGAGTATGATGTATGTTCACTGCCTTGAGTTATTTATAAAAATAATAAAGGCAGGATAAATATAGAATAGGTAGCTAGGTAGGTGCAGAGAGAGACAGAGACAGAGACAGACAGACAGATAGATAGATATGAGAGAGAGAGAGAGAGAGAGAGAGAGAGAGAGAGAGAGAGAGAGAGAGAGAGAGAGAGAGAGAGAGAGAGAGAGAGAGAGAGAGAGAGAGAGAGGCAGACAGGATGGATGGATGGAGAGAGACAGACAGATGATAGACAGACAGACTGATAGATAGAAAGATATAATATTTAGAGAGAAGAGACAGGCAGACAGGATGGATGGATGGATGGATGGATGGATGGATGGATGGATGGATGGATGGATGGATGGATGGATAGAGAGAGAGAGAGACAGACAGATGATAGACAGACAGACAGACAGACAGACTGATAGACAGATAGATATAATAGAGAGAGAGACCGGCAGACAGGATGGATGGATGGATGGATGGATGGATGGATGGATGGATGGATGGATGGATGGATGGATGGATGGATGGAGAGAGAGAGAGAGAGACAGACAGACAGACAGACAGAGAGACTGATAGACTGATATAATATATATAGAGAGAGACAGGCAGGATGGATGATGGATGGATGGATGGATGGATAGATGGAGAGAGAGAGACAGATGATAGACAAACAGACAGACTGATAGACAGATAGATATAAAAGAGAGAGAGAGAGAGAGAGAGAGAGAGAGAGAGAGAGAGAGAGAGAGAGGCAGACAGATAGACAATGGATGGATGGATGGATGGAGAGAGACATGATAGACAGATAGATATAATAGAGGGGGGGGGAGGCAGGCAGACAGACTGATAGACAGATAGTTATAATAGAGAGAGAGACCGGCAGACAAGATGGATGGATGGATAGATGGATGGATGGAGAGAGAGAGACAGGCAGACGATAGACAGACAGATTGTTATAATATATATATACAGAGAGAGAGACAGGCAGACAGATGATGGGCGGACAGACTGACAGACAGACATATCACCTTTGTGGTGGGCCTCTTTAAATCTTCATTATCGATATGAACTGGACAATAATTAAGAGATAGAAAATAATAGGAGACCACCCACCCCCCAAGCCCATCTGGAAAGTCCCAAAGAGACCCCCCCCCCACAACAGAGGTTTGGAAAAAGGCATCTAGACCAGTCTTTCTCCCTCTAGGTAGCCTTTTCAGATGAGCGGACTTCAACTCCCAGAGTTCCCCAGCCAGCATGGCTGGCTGGGGAACTCTGGGAATTGAAGTCCAGACACCTTCAATTCACCGAGCTTGAGAAACGCATTGATTTGAGTCTTTCCCAATCTTTCTCCTATTGAAGTCTAGCTTTTCCCGCTGCCGCCCTCTGCTCATGCCCAGAAGCCCTTTTGCCAGCGCCGGCAACTGGGTGGAACGAGATCCCCGCGGATCGGGGGGGGGGGGGTTGGAGGAAGGCTCCCCCCTCCCCAGAACTCCAAAGCCTCGCGGACGACGCCCCCGCAGCCCCCTCCCGCCTCCTTCCCGCCCGCCCTCTGTGCGTGCTCAGAGGCACCCTCGCCTCTCGGTACCTGCAGCCGCCGCCGCCGCAGCCATGGCCCGGGCGCTGCTCCTTCAGGCCGGCAGCATCCTCGCCCGGCCGGCCGCGGGAGACGGAAACAAAGGGAGGCGGAGAAAAGGCAGGAGCCGGGAAGGAGGAGGAGGAGGAGGAGGAGGAGGAGAAAGGCGGCGGGGGGGGGGGAGCGAAGGTGGGAAGAGAGAGGGAGGAAGGAGGAGGGGAAGAGGGAGGGAGGGAGGAGGGAAGGAAGGAAAGATGGGAGGGAGGGAGGAGGAAGGTTAAGAAAGGAAGAAAAGAAGATGGAAGGGAGAGAGGGAGGGAGGGAGGAAGGAAGGAAGGAAGGAAGGGAGAAAGCAGAAGAGGAAGGAAGGAGGAGGGAAGGAAAGAAGGAAGGAAGGAAGCGAGGAAGAAGGGGAAGAAAGGAAGAAAAGAAGAAAAGAAGAAAGGAGGCAGGGAGGAGGGAGGGAAGCAGAAGAGGAAGGAAGGAAGGAAAGATGGGAGGAAGGGGAAGAAAGGAAGAAAAGAAAGGAGGGAGGGAAGCAGAAGAGGAAGGAAGGAAGGAGGAGGGAAGGAAAGAAGGAAGGAAGCGAGGAAGAAGGGGAAGAAAGGAAGAAAAAAAGAAAGGAGGCAGGGAGGAGGGAGGGAAGCAGAAGAGGAAGGAAGGAAGGAAAGATGGGAGGAAGGGGAAGAAAGGAAGAAAAGAAAGGAGGGAGGGAGGGAAGCAGAAGAGGAAGGAAGGGAGGAGGAGGGGAGGGAGGGAGGGAGGAAAGGAGGGAAGGAAGGAAGGAAAGATGGGAGCGAGAAGGAAGGGGAAGAAAGGAAGAAAAGATGGACTGGAGGAAGGGAAGAAGGAAGGAAGGAAAAAAGGAGGGAAGGAACAAGTAAAGATGGAGGGAGGGCAAGAGGGAGGGAGGGCGGAAGGAAGGAAGGAAGGAAAAAGTAAGGGAGGAGGAAGAGATGAAAAAAGGAAAGGGAGGAAGGGAGGAAAGAACAAGTAAGGACGGAGGACGGAAGGAAGGAAAGAAAGAAAGGAAAAGAAAGAAAGAAAGAAAGAAAGAAAGAAAGAAAGAAAGAAAGAAAGAAAGGGAATCACAGCCAGAGGCAATCAACAGAGTCCAATGGTGAGAGACCAGCCTAATACATTTTTATATATAGGAATAAGGAATTCATGGCAGATAAAATGTAAATGTAAAAACTGTACTAGATCATTAAAACAGCCTCTGTTTAAAAAAACAATAAAACAAAATATCAAAAAAGGAACAAGAGTCACAGCCTCCTATGTCTGTGACCCCCGCCCCATATTACAAGGGACCCCTTTGCAGTAACCTAAATTATGTCCCCTGAGGTCTATAGCAATTACTGGTAAGTCCTTGACTTACAACAGGTTCGTTTAGCAACTGCTGCAAGTTGCAATGCCCCCCCACCCCCGAGAAAAATGACCTTTGACCTATGATCCTTGCACTTACTACCATTCCAGGATCCCTACGGTCACGTGATCCGAATTCAGACTCTTGGCAACCAATATGACCGTCACAGCATTCCCCTGGTCACCTGGTCACCTTCCCAGCCAGTTTCCAACATGCAAAATCAAGGGGGGGGGAAGAAGCTGGATTTGCTTAACGACCGTATGGCGATTCGCAGTGATTCGCTTTACAACTGTTGCAAAAATAAAAATAGTTGCACAATCTCAAGGGTTACCTCAAAGAAGAGGGAGTCAAGCTATTCTCCAAAGCGCCTGAAGGCAGGACAAGAAGCAACGGATGGAAACTAACCAAGGAGAGAAGCAACCTAGAACTGAGGATAAATTTCCTGACAGTGAGAACAATTAACCAGTGGAACAACCTGCCTCCAGAAGCGGTGAATGCGACAACACTGGAAGTTTTTAAGAAGAGACTGGATAGCCATTTGTCCGAAATGGTATAGGGTTTCCTGCCTGAGCAGGGGGTTGGACTAGTTGACCTCCAAGGTCCCTTCCAACTTTATTATTATTATTATTATTATTATTATTATTNCAATTCCAGCCCAGCCCCTTCCCCCACTATCCCTGATTGGCTCTTGGGCTGAGAGGGAGGGACTGACTAATGCAGAATAAAACTGGAGAAAGAACTTCTCGTCTAGTTGCAAACATTATGCATATAATAATAATAATAATAATAATAATAATAATAATAATAATAATAATAATAATAATAATAATAATAATAATAATAAAGTTGGAAGGGACCTTGGAGGTCATCTAGTCCAACCCCCTGCTCAGGCAGGAAACCCTATACCATTTCGGACAAATGGCTGTCCAGTCTCTACTTAAAAACTTCCAGTGTTGGCGCGTTCACCGCTTCTGGAGGCAGGTAGTTCCACTGGTTAATTGTTCTCACTGTCAGGAAGTTTCTCCTTAGTTCTAGTTTTAAAATAGACTCAGTCATTCTCTATTTCCCCAGGAATCTGATCTCTGAATCTTCTGTTCTTGTTATTTTTATTTTTATTTTTTTTGGGGGGTGAACACTTAAACAGGACACGGCATTCACTGGATCAATGTACCTGACAGAATCCCGACTCCCCAAATTGCAATAACGGACAGGAATTCGATTCTGGCACTCCAGCCTTTTGCTGTGATCTGGGGGAACAAACAAACAAAAAATAATAATAATGCTGCCAGTCCCTGTTTCAAAATTTAAAAAAATCCAGCCGATTGAAAAAAAAAAAAAAAGGCAGTAAGATTCCCGTGCTGAGGTCCGTCTTCGAGTTGGAGGCGGTGTCTGTGCTTTTCTGTGTGTGTGTTTTTTTCTCCTTTCAGAATTAAAAGAAAATTAAAAAGTCTCTCTGAAAGTCAAGTTTCTCAAGCTCAGCAGCTTGAAGACGAGTGGACTTCAGCTCCCAGAATTCCCCAGCCAGCAACGAAATCCACCAATCTTAAAGCCTGCTGGGTGGGGAATTCTGGGAGTGCAACCCATAATTCCAGTTGAAAAATATGTCTAAATAATGAAGAATTGGGAGAGGAATAACCCTCAGCTAAGGCCATTCTTGGCTGCCAGTTGTCACACGAAGATACATCCATCCATCCTTCCTTCCTTCCTTCCTTCCTTCCTTCCTTCCTTCCTTCCTTCCTTCCTTCCTTCCTTCCCTTTCTTTCCTTTTCTTTCTTTCTTTCTTTCTTTTTTTCTTTCTTTCTTTCTTTCTTTCTTTCTCTTTCTTCTTTCCTTTCTTTTTCTTTCTCTTCCTTCCATCCTTTTGGTCTTCCTCCCTTCCTCCCTCAATCCCTTCTCCTTTTTCTTCCTGCCTTTTTGCTTCCCTCCTTCCCCCTTTTTCTCCTTCCTTCCTTCCTCTTTCTTTTCTTTCTCTTTTCTTTCCTTCCTCCCTCACATCCTCCCTCCCTCCCTTTTTCTTCTTTCCTTCCTTCCTTCCCTCTTTTCCCCTCCTTCCCCTCTTTTCTTCCTTCCTTCCTCCTATTTTCTTCTTCTTTTCTTCCCTCCATCTCTCTTCCCTCTTTTTCTTCCTTCCTTCCTTCTTCCTTCCCCTTTCCACTTTTTTCTCCTTCCCTCCTTTTCTCTTCTCTTTCCTTCCTTCCTTTCATTCTTCCTCCTCTCCTCTCCATTCCTCCCTCTTTTTCTTCTTCCTCTCCTCCCTCCCTCCCTCCTTTCCTTCCTTCTCTTCTTCTTTCCTTCTCTCCTTCTCCCTTTCCATCCTTCTTTTCTCTCCTCCCTTCCCTTCTTGTCAGACCTTGCAGGATAAGATAAAAACGTCAGGGTTGTGCCCATGAAGCTCTGCGCACAGCGTGGCCACCATCTTGCCTTTTTTGACCTGCGGAAGGGAGAAATTCAGCCAGCCCAAGCAGTGCTGCCTCGCTATGGCCCCCGGTGACCTTTTCGCCAGCTTGGGTGACCCTCTTACCCGCGTTGTGTGAGTCTGACAGACTTTTCGCCAGCAGCTTCCTGCTTTTCTCGTCCACCTTCTTGGCCAGCATGGAGTCAGCCAAGGCTGCCTTCATCCCTTTGGCCTCATCTTCCTCCTCGTCACCCAGATCTTCTTCCTCCCCTTCGCTGATCAGACTCTGGGGTGGGGGGGAGAAGAAAAGAGCACCAAGCAGCTATCTTCCCGTGGGACTCGATGACTTCAATGGGAACCTTGTCAATTTAAACCAGGGGTCTTCAAACTTGGCCCTTTTATGACTGGTGGACTTCAATTCCCAGAATTCCTCAGCCAGGCACGCTGGCTGAGGAATTCTGGGAGTTGAAGTCCACCAGTCATAAAAGGGCCAAGTTTGAAGACCCCTCCTGCTTGTGGACTTCAACTCCCAGAATTCCTCAGCCAGGCACGCTGGCTGAGGAATTCTGGGAGTTGAAGTCCACCTGTCATAAAAGGGCCACGTTTGAAGACCCCCTGCTTGTGGACTTCAACTCCCAGAATTCCTCAGCCAGGCACGCTGGCTGAGGAATTCTGGGAGTTGAAGTCCGCAAGTCATGAAAGGGCCAAGTTTGAAGATCCCGGATATAAACACTCCACTGTATGCCCGCAGTTCCATGAGGTCCCACTAGGGGGCATCACTGTGGTGGTCTTGGCTGACTTTTAAAGTCTCAGCCAGGGCAGAAGGACAGGTAATCCTCCACATACGGCTACAGTGGAGCCGGACTTTTACAGTCGGATATCAAAAAAATGTGACCGACCCCATTTTTTTTTGTGTCGGTCGTTAAGTGAACCAATGCTTCCCCCTTGTGGTTCAACTATGGCAAGAAAGGTCATAAAATGAGGCAAAACTCAAACAACTGCCAGGGAAATTTTGGGCTCAACGTTGAGGCTAATAAATGGAATAAATAGAACTGTCAATGGGTTTGCTATTGCTAAGGGCGCCATGAATTGACCTCCGGTGGACTAGAAACTTAGAAAACAATGCCAGAAGAAGTCTATGGAGCTTTTCAGTCATCCAGGTCAAGGTTGTCCCCAAGGTGCTTTTTCAGGAGGCAACTGGACTTTCTTGTTTTGCTTTGAAGACGTTTTGCTTCTCGTCCAAGAAGCTTCTTCAGCTCTGACTGGATGGTGGGGAAGGGAAGGATTTATACTCCTTGCAGACAGCCGGTCATTTGCATCCTTTTAGAGAGTCGTTGAGGCCACCTGGAGGTTTATCGTTGTCCTCAGGGTCACCTGAGTGACGTTTCGCTTCTCATCCCAGAAACTTCTTCAGCTCTGACTGGATGGTGGGGAACGGAAGGATTTATACTCCTTGCAGACAGCTAGTCATTTGCATCCTTTTAGTGAGTTGTTGAGACCACTTGGAGGTTTATCTGTGTCCTCAGGGTCACCTGAGTGGTGCAAATGTGTGTGGAGCCTTCTTGGAGCTGCTGAAAGGACCGTGTTGTAGACTGGAGATAGACGGTATCCTCAGCAGCTCCAAGAAGGCTTCATGCCCATTTGACCCTGAGGACACAGACAAACCTCCAGGTGGCCTCAACGATTCTACAAAAAAAATGCAAATGATTGGCTGTCTGCAAGGAGTATAAATCTTCCCATTCCTCAGCATCCAGTCAGAGCTGAAGAAGCTTCTGGGACGAGAAGCGAAACGTCTTCAAAGGAAAAACAAGGAAGTCCAGTTGCCTCCTGAAAAAAAAGCACCGATGACGGAAGAAGGTTTTGAAGCAGAGCGGAAGGGTTTACCTCCTCCGCAGGGGGGGCGTTGGGTTGATGCTTCTTCAGCCAGACCGCCTTGTATTGGTCAAGTTTCTGCCCCTTGTACTTGACTGAGGCCCAGCCGCAGCCCGACTTCTTTGCAGGGTTGACCAGCTTCTTGCAGTAGGTAGCCCAGGCGCTGGGGGAGTTAAAGATCTGTCCGGTCTGTTGCCAGGCGATCTTCCCATCGGTCAGCAGGTCGCCCCAAAATTTCTTCCCCTGAGACACAGGCAAGAGGATTAGGAGCATACACAACCCTGTATGGGAGCAGGCTGGGTTTACAAACCAGGGGTCTTCAAACTTGGCCCTTTTATGACTTGCGGACTTCAACTCCCAGAATTCCTCAGCCAGCATGGGGAAACTATGGCCCCCTCATAACTTGCGGACTTCAACTCCCAGAATTCCTCAGTCAGCATGGGGGAACTATGCCCCCCTCATAACTTGCGGACTTCAATTCCCAGAATTCCTCAGCCAGCATGGGGGAACTATGGCCCCTTCATGACTTGCGGACTTCAACTCCGGGGAATTCCTCAGCCAGCATGAGGGAACTATGGCCCCTTCATGATGCGGACTTCAACTCCCAGAATTCCTCAGTCAGCATAGGGGAAATATGGCCCCTTCATGACTTGCGGACTTCAACTCCCAGAATTCCTCAGCCAACATGGGGGAACTATGGCCCCTTCATGACTTGTGGACTTCAACTCCCAGAATTCCTCAGCCAGCATGAGGGAACTATGGTCCATTCATGACTTGTGGACTTCAACTCCCAGAATTCCTCAGCCAGCGTGCCTGGCTGAGGAATTCTGGGAGTTGAAGTCCACAAGTCATAAAAGGGCCACATTTGAAGACCCCTGCCCTAAACCCTCACAAAGTTCCTTCAGGGGGGCTTATTGGTGTGTGAACAACCCATGCTAGTTTGTTCAAGGAGCCACACTGAAGAGTGCAAAGAAAAGCAACAAAGATGATTAGGGGACTGGAGGGTAAAACATATAAGGAACAGCTGCTGGAATTGGGGATGTCTAGTTTAATGAAGAGAAGGACAAGGGGGGACATGATAGCAGCCTTCCAGTATCCCAGGGGCTGCCCCAAAGAAGAGGGAGTCAAGCTATTCTCCAAAGCCCCTTAAGGCAGGACAAAAAGCAATGGATGGAAACTCATCAAGGAGAGAAGCAACCTGGAACTAAGAAGGAGAAAGAAGAGGAGGAGGAGGAAGAGGAGGAGAAGAGGAAGAGGAGGAAGAGGAGGAAGAAGAGGAGGAGAGGAAGAAGAGGAGGAGAAAGGAGGAGGAGAAGAGGAAGCGGAGGAGGAAGAGGAGGAAGCGGAGGAGGAAGAGGAGAAGGAGGAAGAGAAGGAGGAGGAGGAAGAGGAGGAGGAAGAGGAGGAGAGGAGGAAGAGGAGGAAGAGGAGGAAGAAGAGAAGAGGAAGAGGAGGAAGAAGAGGAGGAGAAAGGAGGAGAAGAGGAGAAGAAGAGGAGGAAGAAGAGGAGAAAGGAGGAGGAAGAGGAGAAGGAGGAAGAGGAAGCAGAGGAGGAAGAGGAAGAGGAGGAGGAGGAGGAAGAGGAAAAAGAAGAGGAAGAAAAGAAGGAGGAGGAGGACTGGGGGGGGTCCCTGGTTCTCTCTGAGCTTAGTTGTTCTCTTGCAGACGTTTCATGACCCAACTTGGTAACATCCTCAGCGCTAGAAGGCTGTGGGGTCTGAAGAGAGGAGCGGGAAAGAAGGTCTCTTACCAGGTAGTAAATCGAGAGGACTCCTTCCCCCGGTTCAATCAGCCCATCTTTGAGAAGAACCCGGAGCGTGATTCCTCGGCGGGTCAGGAGGCCGCAGCTGCGTCCACCCGGCACGGTTTTTCCCACGCTCTCCTGCTCGGGGTCTTCCAAGCTGGTCTCCAGCTCCTCCTCATCTTCTTCCAGACACTCATCCCCAGCCAGGGACTCCGCGTCCATCCCTGGAAATGGACGCGGGAAGCGAATCAGAGACGGAATCAGGGAGAGAGACCTCATGAACGTCTCCGATTCCTTCTTCCTCTGACCAGGATCAGAAAAAGGCTGCCTTCAGAAGTTGTGGGAGCTTTCAAGAAGAGACCGGACTGCAATCAGTCAGAAATGGTGTAAGGCAGTGGTTCTCAACCTTTTTAATGCCGCTACCCCAACCGGTCGTAAGTCGAGGACTAAACCAGTCGTAAGTCGAGGACTAAACCGGTTGTAAGTCGAGGACTAAACCGGTCGTAAGTCGAGGACTACCCAACCGGTCGTAAGTCGAGGACTTTCCCTGCCCGGGAGCGCCGCGCATGCGTGGTTCCGCCCCCTGCGCCGGCCGAGGCGTAGCTGGCAAGCGGCAGAGACGGAGCAGGCCGACCACCAGCTGGCCCAGCCCAAGGGAGGTAAGGCACCCGCCGGAAAAGGGGGAAAAAATGGCGGAGAAAAAAATGGCGGAGAAAAAAATGGCGGACAGCCTTGCTTGGCGACCCCCATGAAATGGTCGATCGACTCCAAATGGGGTCCCGACCCACAGGTTGAGAACCACTGGTGTAAGGTCTCCTACTTGGGTGGGGAGGGGGGGTTGGACTAGATGACCTCCAAGGTCCCTTCCAACTCTGTTACTCCTATTCTATTCTAAAACACAGAGGGCTTGTCAAACCACCCCACTTCTCCCAGGACAGTCCAACTGCGATACGACATCCCCCGGTGCCACGTCCTGCCTTTTTGGCTTGAGTTCCTTTCTGAAAAAAGCTCAAGGTCCTAGTCCTCGTGAAGGCTACATTCCATTTAGGAAGCCAGGGCCAGAAGATGGCTCAAGGCTTGAAGACGGATTCCGAGGCCTGGCATGGTTCCCCCTCTCCCCCCCCACCTTTATTCTCCATGAAGGGCAAATACAGCCAGTTTGGTTTCATGGTGAAGGCTCCAGGCTAGAAATTAGGAGACGGTGAGGTCTAGTCCCTTTTTAGGAATGAAAGCCGGTCGGGTGACTGTGGGCCAGTCCCTCCCTCTCTAGGCCCAACCTACCTTGTAGGGTTGTTTTTCTGGGGAACATAGGAGAAAGAAGGAGTATGATGTATGTTCACTGCCTTGAGTTATTTATAAAAATAATAAAGGCAGGATAAATATAGAATAGGTAGCTAGGTAGGTGCAGAGAGAGACAGAGACAGAGACAGACAGACAGACAGACAGATGTAAGAGAGAGAGAGAGAGAGAGAGAGAGAGAGAGAGAGAGAGAGAGAGAGAGAGAGAGAGAGAGAGAGAGAGAGAGAGAGAGAGAGAGAGAGAGAGAGAGAGAGAGAGAGAGAGAGAGAGAGAGAGAGAGAGAGAGGCAGACAGGATGGATGGATGGATGGAGAGAGACAGACAGATGATAGACAGACAGACTGATAGATAGAAAGATATAATATTTAGAGAGAAGAGACAGGCAGACAGGATGGATGGATGGATGGATGGATGGATGGATGGATGGATGGATGGATGGATGGAGAGAGAGACAGACAGATGATAGACAGACAGACAGACTGATAGACAGATAGATATAATAGAGAGAGAGACCGGCAGACAGGATGGATGGATGGATGGATGGATGGA
>NW_015389492.1:42573-48590 GCF_001527695.2 Protobothrops mucrosquamatus | reverse complement strand
CTCCTCCTCCTCCTCCTCCTCCTCCTCCTCCTCCTCCTCTTCTTATTGTTATTGTTGTCATTGTCATTATCATTATCATTATTCATTATTATTCATTATTATTCATTATTAGTCATTATACATGAACCTCAGTCAACTGAACATTCAAATTGGCTGGGGCTGATGGTTGACACGGATTGCTGCCAGCATCCTAGGTGTCAACCAGGTACCTCCTTAAAATATAAGTTATTCTGAGTAGCGTAGTTTTTTGTAGCATTGCTGGAATTATTGCAGGAAGCTGCAGTTTCTTGATGTATTTTGCAAAGTTTTGGGACATAGTTCCCAGTGCCCCGATGACAATGGGTATCACTGTTACACGTTTCATCCATGATCGTGCAGTTTCGATGGCCAGGTCGCGATATTATTATTGTTGTTGTTGTTGTTGTTGTTGTTAACCGTCCTGCTTAGCCATGGCAATTCTGGCCACAAGCTGAGGACTTCCCTGCACAGGTGGTCCTCCATGTATGACCACAATTGAACCCAAAATTTCTGTTGCTAGGCAAGACGTTTGTTAAGTCAGTTTTGCCTCATTTTACAACCGCTATTGCCACCGTTGTTAAGAGAATCACGGCTGTTGTTAAGTTAGTAACCCGCTGATTAAGTGAATCTGGCTTCCCCATTGATTTTGCATGTCAGAAGATCCCAAAAGAGGATCATATGTTCTCCAGGACACTGAAACCGTCATAAATACGAGTCAGTTTGCCAAGGGTCTGAATTTTAATCACGTGACTATTATGGGGAGGCTACAACGGTCGTAAGTGTGAAAAATGGTCATAAGTCACTTTTTCCAGTGCCGCTGTATCTTTGAACGGTCACTAAATGGATTGTCGTAAGTCGAGGACCACCTGTATAGTCAAAGAAAGTTGGAGGCAGGAAGGAAATGAATTAATTTTTTCAGATTGCAGCAAAATTGTTAGACAAGTGTTCTGAAAAGGTTGCAAGGTAGAATCTGGCCAGCAGAGGGCACTGCTTCCCCTGCTATATATCACTGGAATTAAACTTCTTTTATGCCAAGAACAGAAGCAGTAAGAGGGGTCTGTGAGGTCATCCAGTCCAACCCCAGGCCTAAAGCAGAGCCACAACTGTAATGTAGAGCTCTCCAGCAAAATTGTGACTTCCACTTTCTGGGGAAGCTGCTTCTTGTTGGAACAGCAATCATCCTCCAGATGTTTTTCCTGATTTCCAAGAAAAAACAGATCAGCGTGTTTGGAAAATGGTGCATGGATCTGCCTGTTTCATTAAAGAAATGAAAATATGGAAAAAGGAGCAAAAGTAAACAACTCAGATAATCAAAGGGCTTCTAAAACAGGACCTATTTTCCAGTAAATTAGAATATTTGAGGGTTGATCGTTTTTAAAATATTTAAAACTTATTTAAATATTTATTTACAATCTTTTTTTAAATATTTATTTTAAGCCAATAAAAAAGAGGCAGGGGGAACATGTGAGACTGCTGTCGGCCCAGGACTCAGAAACTAATGGCATATGCTGGGGAATTCTGGGAATTGAAGTTCCCGCAACTTAAAGCTGCCAATGTTGAGAAACATTGGATTAGATTCGTGAGACATAACCTTTTTTTTCCTAACTGCAGGTAATCCTTGAGTTACGACCACAACAGAGTCCAAAATTTCCCTTGCTGAGTGAGACACTTGTTAAGTGAATTTAACCATTCTATTCTGTTCTGTTCTGTTCTTTCTGTCCTCTATTGCTATTCCATTCCATTCCATATTCTATTCTGTCCTGTCCTGTCCTGTCCTATCCTATCCTATCCTATCCTATCCTATCCTCTATTGCTATTCCATTCCATATCCTATCCTATCCTATCCTATCCTATCCTATTCTCTATTGCTATTCCATTCCATATCCTATCCTATCCTATCCTATCCTATCCTATCCTATCCTATCCTCTATTGCTATTCCATTCCATATTCTATCCTATCCTATCCTATCCTATCCTATCCTATCCTATCCTATCCTATCCTATCCTATCCTATCCTATCCTCTATTGCTATTCCATTCCATATTCTATCCTATCCTATCCTATCCTATCCTATCCTATCCTATCCTATCCTATCCTCTATTGCTATTCTATTCTATTCTATTCTATTCTATCCTGTCCTATTCTATTCTCTATTGCTATTCCATTCCATATCCTATACTATCCTATTCCATATCCTATCCTATCGTATCCTATCCTATCCTATCCTATCCTCTATTGCTATTCCATTCTATTCCATATTCTACTCTACTCTACTCTACTCTACTCTACTCTACTCTACTCTACTCTACTCTACTGTTCTGTTCTGTTCTGTTCTTTCCTATCCTATCCTATCCTATCCTATCCTATCCTATCCTATTCTATTCTATTCCATTCCATTCCATTCCATTCCAGTCTGTTCTATTTTATTATTCCATATTCTATTCTATTCTATTCTATTCTATTCTATTCTATTCTATTCTATTCTATTCTATTCTATTCTATTCTACTCTACTCTACTCTACTCTATTCTATTCTTTAGAAATTTCCTGACAGTGAGAACAATTAATCAGTGCAACAACTTGCCTCCAGACGTTGTGGGTGCTCCAACACTAGAGGTTTTTAAGAAGATACTGCACAGCCACTTGTCTGAAATGGTTTTGGGTCTCCTGCTTGAGCAGGGGGTTGGACTAGAAGATCTTCAAGCTCCCTTCCAATTCTGTTATTCTATTTTACTAAGTGAATGGTTGTGAGGATTAGCCGTATGCGCAAAGACTCTGGACTCCTTTAACGACAAACAGAGGTGGAAAAAACAGCTCCAACTGCAGCCATTCTCTCCTGCCGCTGTTGCACACACAGCCTCTTCCCGTCAGCTTTTTTTGTTTTAAAAAAAAGAATAATATTGATTGAAGTTACAAAGGGCACAGCTCCTGGCATGCGGAAAGACAAATAACAGATTGAGGGTGGTAATTTAAAAAAAAAAAAAACCTCCCAAAAGAAGTTTACCTTTCTAGGTTTACCAGCCAGCTAGGAAAGGCTGGGCCTGCCCTGTTTTCTGGAAAAGTAAACGAGATATTCCAGTTCAAAAAGGGAATTGCTGCCAATTTGGGCAGGTTGCCTTTCTCTTAAAGCGAGAGAGAGAGAGAAACTGGAAGTTTCGCTTCAATTCACGCAGAAGAATTGATCCACTTTCGTGTCAAATAATATTAGATATTATTATATTAGACACTGTTATCTGGTACTGATATTCAAACACGTTTCAACTTTTGTTTCTCTTTAGAAAGCAGATTCGGATGTAGCAGTAGGACTTGAAAATGAACGAAAAACAGCGCCCCCCCCAAACTCTCATTTTAGGTGTGTATGAACAGAAGGATCTTTAATAATAATAATAATAATAATAATAATAATAATAATAATAATAATAATAATAATAATAATAATAATAATAATAATAATAATAATAATAATAATAATAAAGTTGGAAGGGACCTTGGAGATCATCTAGTCCAACCCCCTGCTTAGGCAGGAAACCCTATACCATTTCAGACAAATGGCTGTCCAGTCTCTTCTTAAAAACTTCCAATGTTGGAGCATTCACCGCTTCTGGAGGCAAGGAGTTCCACTGGTTAACTGTTCTCACTGTTGGGAAGTTTCTCCTTAGTTCTAGGTTGCTTCTCTCCTTGATGAGTTTCCCTCCGTTGCTTCTTGTCCTGCCTTCACAATCTGAAGATTAGTGTAATGTTTGGGTTCACCTGTTGACTGTTTCTTTTTCTACGAATAGTCCTCAACTTACAACAATTCATTTAGTGACCGTTCAAAGTTACAGAGGCACTGAAAAAAGGGACTTATGACCGTTTTTCACACTTAGGACCGTTGCAGCACAACCCCCCCCCCCCGTGTTCACATGATCAAAATTCGGACGCTTGGCAGCTGGTTCCTATTTATGACGGTCGCAGTGTCCTGGGATCATGTGATCCCCTTTTGCGACCTTCTGACAAGCAGAGTCAATGGGGGGAAGCCAGACTCACTTAGCAACCTTGTTACTAACTTAACAACTGCAGTGATTCACTTAAGAGCCGTGGCAAGGAAGGTCATAAAATGGGACAAAACTCAGTTAACAAATATCTTATTTAACAACTTAGAGTTTGGGCTCAATTGCGGTCGTAAGTCGAGGACTACCTATATTTTCCGCATATATATTATGATTAGATGTTGGGTCAATTTTATTATTAGATAGAGACTTTCCCCTCTGGAATACTTGCTTGTTTAATAAAGTGATTTTTATAAATTAAGGAAAAGCTTACAACTATTGGTAGACCGATTACGTAAGAGGAGAAGAATCTGTCAGGGTTTTTCATTATTTTCTTTTTCAGCATCCAGCCGGGGTGAATTCTTTATGTTTAATGTTAGATTTATTTGACATTTGGGTCTTCCCTCCCACTTTTTTTCTATACAGACAGACCAAAAAAAAAACTTTTTTGTTAGTGTTGGGTGTGCGTATTTCTGTTTTTCGTTTTGTACTTTACTCTTGTGGATAAAGTCAATATATATGTTTTAGGTTTAGATGAATAGAGGGAGTTGATTAGTATGATGATAGCGTGGGAAGTCAGCAACCCAGAGAAGGAAATATTAAAAGGGCAGAATATTATATTTCCTTAAAGGATCTTAGAGAGGCAGAAAAGCACGCCCAGTTTTCTCTTAATAGCCCCAAGTCTCCCTCCCCCAAGCAGAAACCAGCTCTGTAGAAATGCAGATGTGATAATCCATTCAGGAAGGTTGGAGCCCTCCAGCTAGAAGCTTAGGAAGACAAAGACACCTAAAATCTACATATCTCACCCAAACTCTAAGACAGGACATAATAGGATTAACCCATAATGCCAAAGAGGCACACTCAGACTCAGGTCAGAATACATGACACAGGAAATACAAAGCCTCAAACAGGAACAGGAAACAACTCCAAACAAAAGGCTCCAGAGCAGCGGTTCTCAACCTATGGGTCGCGACCCCATTTGGGGTCGATTGACCATTTCACGGGGGTCGCCAAGCAAGGCTATCCGCCATTTTGTTCCCCCTTTTCCGGCGGGTTCCTTACCTCCCTTGAGCTGGGCCAGCTGGTGGTCGGCCTGCTCCGTCTCTGCCGCTTGCCAGCTACGCCTCGGCCGGCGCAGGGGGCGGAACCACGCATGCGCGGCGGTCCCGGGCAGGGAAAGTCCTCAACTTACGACCGGTTGGGTAGTCCTCGACGTACGACCGGTTTAGTCCTCGACTTACGACCGGTTGGGGTCGAGGCATTAAAAAGGTTGAGACCCACTGCTCCAGAGGGTATAAAAACCCACTCCCTACATGTGCTCTCGCTCTTTTCTTCGAGAGCTATCTTTCTGTCTGGCTTTCCTCTTCAATAAACTGCAACCTTCTTTCTAAAGCAGTCGCCATGTCGTTTATTCCCAGCTTGGACTGAACCACGATGAAGGCTTTTCCTTCAACAGTAGCTTGAAATATTTAGTCGTGTCAACATTTGTAATCTGTAACTCTTTCTGTATTCTGCTGCCCTGAAAAAAGTCAGATATCACTACTTTTTCTGTAGTATGGCTTATCTCCTTTTGCAGCATCTTTCTCTCTTCTTAACTTTATTTATTTATTTATATCCCTCCTTTACTATCTGTATAAATAACTTAAGGTGCCAAACAAGTCTGATACTCCTCCATCCTCCTATTTTTCTCCACAATAACAACCCTTTGAGGTGGGCTGGGTTGAGAGAGAGGGACTGACACAAAGTCACCCAGAAGGCAAGACTAGAACTCACCGTCTCCTGGTGATTGGCCCAAAGTCACCCAGCCGGCTTTCATGCCTAAGGCGGGACTAGAACTCCCCGTCTCCTGGTGATTGGCCCAAAGTCACCCAGCCGGCTTTCATGCCTAAGGCGGGACTAGAACTCCCCGTCTCCTGGTGATTGGCCCAAAGTCACCCAGCCGGCTTTCATGCCTAAGGCGGGACTAGAACTC
>NW_015389492.1:35514-40678 GCF_001527695.2 Protobothrops mucrosquamatus | reverse complement strand
CTCTCTCTCTCTCTCTCTGTCTCCTCCTGCCCCCTGATGGTCCTCAGGAGCTCAGCCTCAATTTCCCCAACCGCAACAGGCTGGTTTCGACCTCTGTCCAGGAGTTCAAACCTCGCCCCCCCCCCACTTTGCCAAAATCGCCCAAAGAGGCTTCTCGACAGAAAGCTTTCTGCACGTTCTCAGGAAACCCTGCTCCTCTTCTCCCCTTTTCTTCTCCTCCATTTGGAAAACCGAGGCAGAGCCGGATACGAATCGCCACAGCCGGCTGAGACCAACCGGCCAGGCTAAATGAATCGTCTGCATCATCGGAACAAAAGCCAGCCTCTCTTTCTTTCTTTCTTTCTTTCTTCCTTCCTTCCTTTCTTCGTGTGAACTCAAGCGAGGAAGAACCAGCTGGCAAAAACACCTGGGGGGGGGGTGGCTCTTCTGCTGTCCAAGGTCCAGACCGACCAAGGACACCAGCCGAGGGGACGGCCCCGGGGAAATTACAGGTGGCTGCCAACCTGGGGTGGGGGGGGAGGAAAAAAAAATAAAAATCAGTGTGGCTGAATTTATTACGTTTTTTGCTTCCTGGTGCAGATTCCTCAACTCTGCAGAGCAGAGAGAGAAGAAGGGAGAGTCCTTCCTTCACTGGATTCCCCCGGCCAGAGTGGCAGGAAGCGATGGCCGCCCCGCGCCAGTGGTCAGCCAAAGCCAAGGCCGCTGCTCTGCCCCCCCACTACTACGAGGGCTTCCTGGAGAAAAAGAACTCGTGGAATCAGGTATCCTTCTCTGGGCTGCTTAGGGAGAAGAAACAGGAGCCAAAGAGCGTGGGGGGAAAAAAACAACAACCCCAGAACGGAGGCTAAGCTGGGCACATCTGGGGGAGGGAAATACAGCTGTTCCCCCCCCTCCTGGGGTAGATAAGGGCAGGGTCTGAATTTTAATCGGGGAGGGGGGTATCAAACAGCCTGGCTTGGTTTATCAGAAGTGTAAAGGATCTGTGAGAAAGATAGAATTACAGAATAAACAGAACTGGAAGGGACCTTGGAGGTCTTCTAGTCCAACCCCCTTTGAGAGACGGATGATGTATTGATTCCTAGGAACGGGCAGACAAGAGGCGGCGTAGCCCTCAGCTGTACAGTTAGTCCTCGACTTACGACAGTTCGTTTAGTGACTGTTCGAAGCTACAACGTGACTCATGATCAGGTTCCACACTTAACGACTGTTGTAGCCTCCTTGTGGTCACGTGACTTACATTCGGACGCTTGGCAACTGGTTCCTATTTAGGACGGCCGCAGCGTCCCCGGGGGTCACGCGATCCCCTTTGGGCGACTTTCTGACAAGCAAAATCAGTGGAGGGAAGCCAGGTTACTAACGGCTGCTGCAGTTTACTTAACAACGATGGCGAGAAAGGTCGTAAAACGGGGCAAAACCCACTTCATAAAGTTCTCGCTTGGCAACGTAAATGCTGGGCTCAGTTGCGGTCGTATGTCAAGGACTACCTGTATAAAAGGATGTAGAAAGAGAATCAGGAGGGACCCTCCCTAGTTTCTCAGGCTGTAAAAAGTGGGGTCTCTGTCTCTCTTATTTCCTGGGGGAATAAATATGTTATGGGCCAATTCTTCCCAGCCCTTTACATGGAACGAGTCACTATTTAAGTTACCATTCAATAATAATAATAATAATAATAATAATAATAATAATAATAATAATAATAATAATAATAATAATAATAATAATAGAAGGAGCCTTGGAGGTCATCTAGTCCAGCCCCCTGCTCAGGCAGGAAACCCTATACCATTTCGGACAAATGGCTGTCCAGTCTCTTCTTTAAAACTTCCAGTGTTGGAGCATTCACTGCTTCAGGAGGCAGGTTGTTCCACTGGTTAATTGTTCTCACTGGCGGAAAGTTTCTCCTTAGTTCTAGGTTGCTTTTCTCCTTGACTAGTTTCCATCCGTTGCTTCTTGTCCTGCCTTCACAATCTGAAGATTAGTGTAATGTTTGGGTTCACCTGTTGACTGTTTATTTTTCTACAAATAGTCCTCAACTTACAACAATTCACTTAGTGACCGTTCAAAGTTACAGAGGCACTGAAAAAAGGTCCCAATTCACTTAGGACCGTTGCAGCACACACACACCCCGTGTTCACATGATCAAAATTCGGACGCTTGGCAACTGGTAGAAATAGAAATTTCTGGTATAGAAATAGAACAGAACAGAATAGAATAGAATAGAATAGAATAGAGCAGGACAGAACAGAACAGAACAGAACAGAATAGAGCAGGACAGAACAGAACAGAACAGAACAGAACAGAATAGAATAGAATAGAATTGGAAGGGACCTTGGAGATCTTCTAGTCCAACCCCCTGCTCAGGCAGGAAACCCTATACCATTTTGGACAAATGGTATAGAAATAGAAATAGAAATAGAAATAGAAATAGAAATAGAAATAGAAATAGAAATAGAAATAGAAATAGAAATAGAAATAGAACAGAATAGAGCAGGACAGAACAGAACAGAACAGAACAGAACAGAATAGAATAGAATAGAGCAGGACAGAACAGAACAGAACAGAACAGAACAGAACAGAATAGAATAGAATAGAATAGAATAGAATAGAATTGGAAGGGACCTTGGAGGTCATCTAGTCCAACCCCCTGCTCAGGCAGGAAGCCCTATACCATTTCGGACAAATGGCTGTCCAGTCTCTTCTTAAAAACTTCCAGTGTTGGAGCATTCACTGCTTCTAGAGGCAGGTTGTTCCCCTGGTTAATTGTTCTCACTGTCAGGAAGTTTCTCCTTAGTTCTAGGTTGCTTCTCTCCTTGATTAGGTTGCTTCTCTCCTCTGAAATGATCCTCTAATTAAGCCACCGGAGAAATTTGATCAAATAGAAACTCCAGTACAGGGAGTTCTCGACTTACGACAAACATTGAGACCCAAATTTCCGTGGCTAAGCAGTCAGTTGTTAAGTGAGTTTTGCCCCCATTGTACGACCTTCTCTGCCACAGTTGTTAAGTGAATCACTGCAGTTGATAAGGTAGTCACCCAGTCGTTAAGCGAATCCGGCTTCCCCCCATCAACTTTGCTTGTCAGCAAAGTCGCAATAGGGGATCACATGACCCCGGGATGCTGCAACCGTCATAAATATGAGTCAGTTGCCAAGTGTCTGAATTTTGATCACATGACCGTGGGCATGCTGCAACGGTCGTACAGGTGAAAAACGGTCCTAAGTCACTTTTTTCAGTGCCTCTGTAACTTTGACTGGTCACTAAATGAACTGTTGTAACTTGAGGACTACCTGTATTAATTCAGCATTGACAGGGGCTGTCCGTTGACTCCTGGGTGGTGGGCTTCAGGGGAAACGACTCTTGTGGAAAGTGTTAGAAAATAAAACATGGAACATAAATAGAACTTTTTCTCTGTGGAAATCTCGGAAGTTGCAAAAAAAAAGTCCGACTTAGCTGTATCCGTCAGTTGTTGACTGAAGTAGGGGGGGCAAAAAAGTCAAGATGGCGGACGGGACTGTGGGATCGAATCCTCTCCTGTTTCAAGATAATCCCGTTTAATCATTCCTCTGTTCTCTTTTATTTTTATAGGATTATAAGAAATACTGGGCCGGTCTTTGGGGCTCGACTCTATATTTCTATCACACCAGCAGAGAAAGTCAGGTAAGCCCATTGTGGTATTGTGTGGTGTGCAAAGCACAGCAAAGTGTTCAGCTCTCGCTAAGAGGGGCCTCCCAAATTTGGTGCTTGTGTGAATGGGGCCGGAACCGAAAAACCAGAGGTTCTCATTCTTTTGACTCCAGATCTTGACTTATTAGAAATAATAGTATAGAACAGAACAGAAGCACCCACAACTTCTGGTGGCCAGCTGTTCCACTGGTTAATTGTCCTCACTGTTAGGGGAAACATCCTAACAGTGAGGACAATTAATCAGTGGAACAGCTGGCCACCAGAAGTTGTGGGTGCTTCTGTTCTGTTCTATACTATTATTTCTAATAAGATCTGGAGTCAAAAAAATATTTCTCCAAAGAAACAATCCCTGATGCCCAAAAAGCTGGAGGCCTTTGGACTAGAATATCTCCAAGGTCCCTTCCAGTTCTATTCTGATTGAGAACAGAATAGAATAGAATAGAATAGAATAGAATAGAATAGAATAGAATAGAATATACTGTAGAATGGAATAGAATAGAATAGAATAGAATAGAATAGAATAGAATAACAAAATAATAATAGAATAGAATAGAATAGAATAACTTTATTGTCACTTTAAATGTACACTAATCAACATATAATTAAAATGAAATTTCATCTCATTCAGCTCTCAAAGGGTCACCACCTCCAATATACACTCCATAAATCTGACAAAAGATTATTTATGGGTAGATTTGATCCGTCTACACCTCACTTTTTTCAAGAGAGTCCAGGTGACACGCATACAAACTCCCCCTACTTTACAACAACCCTGTGAGGTAGGCTGGTCAGGAAAAGAGGACGGGGCAAATTTACCCAGTGAATCGTGGGATCCAGTGGGAACTCGAACCCAGAATGTCTAACTCTGCAACCTCATCCCTAAACTGTATTTATTTATCAGTTTTATTTTTGATACATGTAGTTCTTGATTTACCATCATAATTGAGCCCCAAATTTCCCTTGCTAAGAGAGACAGTCGCTAAGTGAGTTTTGCCTCATTTTACGACCTTTCCTGTCACAGTTCTTAAGTGAATCACTGCAGTTCTTAAGTTAGTAACATGGTTGTTAAGTGAATCTGGCTTCCCCATTGACTTTGCTTGTCAGAAAAGTCGCAAAAGGGGATCACACGACCCTGGGACGCTGCAACCGTCATAAATATAAGTCAGTTGCCAAGCGTCCGAATTTTGATCACGTGACCGTAGGGAATGTTGCAACGGTCCTAAGTGTGAAAAAAAGGAGTCACTTTTTTCAGTACCATTGTAACGGTCACTAAATGAACTGCTGTAAGTTGAGGACTACCTGTACTTAGATCTAACTAACTTGTTGAATATCTTTCTCACAAGTGTGGAATGGATTTCTATCTATTCCTTTTATTCATTGATGATGCATTTTGACTGACTGATATTATTATTATTATTATTATTATTATTATTATTATTATTATTATTATTATTATTATTATTATTATTATTATTATTATTATT
>NW_015389492.1:24325-33678 GCF_001527695.2 Protobothrops mucrosquamatus | reverse complement strand
TTTCAGGGTCCATCAGTCGCCTGGGACGGAACCATCTAGGCGGTTCCGTCTCCCTGCGGCGAGGAGGCGCGGTCCGGAAGTCCATCCTTAGGAGCGAATGGTCTGACCATGACAAGGGCTCAACAACTATTTCCCCTACTGTCAGATCATTCTGCCACTGGCCAGAGACAAAAATTAGATCCAGCGTGTGTCCACCCGTGTGGGTGGGGGCATAAATTAATTGGGTCAAGTCCAAGGCCGTCATGGAAGCCAAGAACTCCTGAGCCGCCGCCGACATCTCGCCCACTGATGGCAGGTTGAAATCCCCCAAGACCATAAGTCTGGGGGTCCCCACCGCCACCCCGGCTATCACGTCAGCCAGCTCAGGCAGGGCTGTTGATACATAGCAGGGAGCCAGGTATATAATCAACAAGCCCACTTGCACCCGTTGCCCCCACTTCACGAAGAGTGACTCCACGCCGTCTATCTGAGGCACAGTGGTCTCCCTTGGGCATAGGCTCTCCCTTATAATGACCGCTACCCCTCCGCCCCTACCCCGGGTCCTTGGCCGATGGAATGCCTGAAAACCTGGTGGGCAGATGTCCACCAGTGGTAGTCCACCTTCTACGCCCAACCAGGTCTCAGTAATACCTGCCAGGTCCGCGCCCCCCTCTAAAATAAGATCTTGTATGAGGGGGGCCTTATTTACCACGGATGTTATAGCGATTGCATGAAATTGCTCCAGATAAATTAAGCAGAAGGCTAAAGAATCGAATAGATTTGGGGCCATAGATTAGTGGTTGATTATTTTCTTTCCACGGTCCTGGATTCAAATCCTCTGCACCTCTAGCTAAAAAAGAGGAATTACATATATAAGATCTTCCTTCGTTTGAATCTTGGAAAAAGTTGTTGGGCCACAGGACAAAACGTTTGGTTGGGCATATAGTCAGCAGCCTATATTTCTAAAAACGACTTGTGGGAATGTAACCAAGAAGACAGTTCACCACGGCAGCTGACTGGAATAAACCGCAACCTTGAGGACTAGAAGCTTGGAAACTGGACTTTTACTCGTTCTTTTTCACCTCCAGTATATAGAGAAAGTTGATCTGACTGACTTGGTCTCCCTGGATGAAGACAATTGTCCAAGAACTGTGAGTCCCATGTCTACAGAAAAACCAGGGTTGACTCTGAAGATGAGGAACCAGGAAGTGAAGTTGAGGGTAACGTATTTCTTTTCGTTACAAAGGGATTTTCCACCCATGAGCTGTCCTTGAAATATAAAAAAGTTGTGCACATGACTGTGATGTGATTAAGCAAGGTAAAGTATGCCGTAACTAAGGTGCAAAATCTTTCAAAATTATATAATCTTCTGATTTTTTTTTATTTTACTTTAAATCCGGGTCCGTATTTGTGTCCTGCTGGAAAAAGACCTGATTAATCTAGATCTGGGGTTTCCAAACTTGGCCACTTTAAGACTTTGTGAACTTCAACTCCCAAAATTCCTCAGTTAGCCGTGCTGGTTTGGGAATTCTGGGAATTGAAATCCACAAGTCTTACAGTGGCCAAGTTTGGAAACCCCTGATCTAGAAACTACCGTAAATTACAACAAAACAAAATTAATTCTAGAATTTTGGGGAGGCTCCATCGCTGGAAGGTCTTCAGCTAAGATTGGACATCCATTTTGTCTGAGATAGTCTGAGGAGTCCTGTATAGGCTGGGAGTTGAACTACTAGATAGGTCTCTTTATAACTCTATGGCTCTTAATTCCATGATCACCAAGGTGTTTTCCAACCGTGTGACTCTATGATTCCATGGCCTCCAGGGTTGCTTCCAAACCTGTGACTATGATTACAAGATGTCCAAGGTCCATTTCAATCCTGTGACTGTATGATTCCATGACCTTCAAGGTTGCATCCAACCCTATGACCCCATGATTCCACAACTACCTTTGCAACTCCATGATTCTATGATTTCCATGACCAATCCCTGTGACTCTATGATTCCACAACCACCCTTACAACCCCATTCCTCCATGATTCCATGACCTCCAAGGTCCCTTCCATCCCTGTGACTTTATGATTCCGCAACCACCCTTACAACCCCATTCCTCTATGATTCCATGACCTCCAAGGTCCCTTCCATCCCTGTGACTCTATGATTCCACCACCGCCCTTACAACCCCATTCCTCCATGATTCCATGACCTCCAAGGTCCCTTCCATCCCTGTGACTCTATAATTCCACCATCACCCTTACAACCCCATTCCTCCATGATTCCATGACATCCAGGGTCCTTTCCATCCCTGTGACTCTATGATTCCACAATTCTAAACTTTTCCTAATTCTTGCCTCACATGGACTTTGTTTTTCCTTTACAGATGGAAAGCGTGGAACAACAGGAAATGTGGAAAGGTTTTATACTTACAGTGGTGGAGGTAGGGGGTCATTTATTCTGTGCCAGCCTTCTTAAGCAATAAGCCATTTTGGAATGTCTTGCAAATTATTTATTTTAAATTGCAACCAGAGTGGCAGGGCGCCAACGCTTAAAATTGAACGAGAAGACAAACCTCCACGGGTCATAGGATCAAAATTTGGTCGCTTGGCACAAAAAGAAAGCTAGACTTAAAAAATTGGATTCTCTTTCTCTTCCTTTTTTTCTCTTTTTTTTGTTGACTGATAATGGAAGAGCTTAAAATTTTACTTAATGGGCCAAGGAGATCTTTAAAGATATTGATTGATTTAATATTTAGGACTTAGATTTATAAGGGAAATGAAAATTAGCTATTATATTATAGTTTTGAATTGCAAACGGAAGTTGGTTTGTGACAATAAAAGATATTTTATTAGTAAATGATGAGGTACTAGGATGAGAAATAGAATATACTTGTGAAATAAAGTAAGAATGTAATTAACTGAACCATATGTGTATTTTAGATATGATAACTATTTTGTAATGAAATAAGGAAAATTTGGGTTACCCGAAGTCTAAATATTATGGATATTGAAGGCTAAATTGGAACACGGTAATTGAAATTAGGTAAAACTTAAAAAACAGGACTTGGATATGTATAAGTAAAATTATATTGACAAATGTATTGATTGATTGAGCTACAATTACAAATGTATTAACTTGAATGTGATATAATAATGAAGGGAAATAGAGGGGGAACTTTTAATGACGCAATCTGAGATACGTACGAAAGACTTTGTTACTGGACTATTGATTACCCAATCACCACGCTGCTTCCTAAGCATTTGGATGTAAAATTGAAAAATTAGTAAAACTTGTTTGAAAAAAAAAAATTGGACGCTTGGGGACTGACTCACATTTCTAACGGTCGCAGCATCCCTGGGGGTCCTGTGTTCCCCTTTTGCGACATTCTGACAAGCAGAGTCAATGGGGGAAGCCAGATTCATTTAACTTAAAAAATCTCTAAACAACACAGGTTTTGGGCTTGATTGTGGTCATAAGCTGAGGACTACTTGCTAATCACGCGACTTTCCTTCGAAACTAACAAGCGTGAAGGTGATTTATAAATGTTTTCTAAAACAGGGCTTTTCAACCTTTTCACCCATTGTACCACTTTTAGGATATGGCAACATCTGAGTACCACCAGTCACCTAGCAAGGTGTCAAAAACTTGATGATCAAAAAAAAAAGGAAAAAAGTAATAAAGTTACAGGTAGTCCTCGACTTACAACAGTTCGCTTAGTGACTGTTCGAAGTTACAATGGCACTGAAAAAGTGCCCCCCAAGCCACAGCCGAGCAAGACACTTGCCTGCCCACCCGCCTCTTCCTTCTGTCCGAGGTTTTCATTGTGAGCATTTCTGTTGAGAATTGGCAGCGGGGGTGGGGTGGGGGGTGTTTGGTTTTTATTCCCCCCGTCTGCTGGGTGGTTGCAGCAGGTTTTGGTCACTTCACATGACCCTGGGACACTGTGACCGTCATAAATACGAATCAGTTGCCAAGCATCTGAATGTAAATCACAAGACCCTGAGATGCTGCAACATTCCAGCTGATCGGCGCTTCTTCAGGGCTCAGCAGAAGCGCCAGGATCAGCGCCGAGGTCCAGCTGGAAAGCGGCACTGATCCTGGCATTTCCACTGAGCCCTGGCAGCCCTGCAGCTCCAGCCGTCTCTCGCTCAGGCTTGTGTGGTGCTGCCACCGGTTCAGCTCATTCCCCTCCCCCACTACCCCTTTTCTAGGATGCTCGCGTACCACCTGCCAGGTGCCAATGTACCACAGGTGGTACCCGTACCACTGGTTGAAAAGCCTTGTTCTAAAACATACATTTTACGTTGGGCACCAGCTCAGCCTCTCTTCTGCTGTCCTTAGATGAAGATCCCGCCGTCTGTCTCTTTGCTGCCCGGACACCTGTACAGGTTGTCTGAAGCCTTGGAGAAGGAGAAAGAGAGGCGATCCAACTTGTATGCGAGTGTCGAAAGGGAAGAGAAACTGCCCAAGTGAGTAGGGTTTGCGCGCTGCTTGCTGTGCTTGTTTCCATCTGTTGTGATGAAAATCGGAAGTGGTTTTTACCGATTCCTTTCAAAAAAACCATTTACGTCATGAATGACATTACAGTCACTTCAAGCCAAGTTTGGTGTAGTGGTGAAGGGGCCAGCCTAGAAACCAGGAGACGGTGAGTTCTAGTTCCGGCTTTGGTGTGAAAGCTGGCTGGGTGACATTGGGCCATTCACCAGGAGATTGGGAGTTGTAGTCCCGCCTTAGGTGTGAAAGCCAGCTGGGTGACATTGGGCCATTCACCAGGAGACTGGGAGTTGTAGTCCCGCCTTAGGTGTGAAAGTCAGCTGGGTGACATTGGGCCATTCACCAGGAGACTGGGAGTTGTAGTCCCGCCTTAGGTGTGAAAGCCAACTGGGTGACATTGGGCCTTTCACCAGGAGACTGGGAGTTGTAGTCCCACCTTAGGTGTGAAAGCCGGCTGGGTGACATTGGGCCTTTCACCAGGAGACTGGGAGTTGTAGTCCCGCCTTAGGTGTGAAAGCCGGCTGGGTGACATTGGGCCTTTCACCAGGAGACTGGGAGTTATAGTCCCGCCTTAGGTGTGAAAGCCAACTGGGTGACATTGGGCCATTCACCAGGAGACTGGGAGTTGTAGTCCTGCCTTAGGTGTGAAAGCCGGCTGGGTGACATTGGGCCTTTCACCAGGAGACTGGGAGTTGTAGTCCCGCCTTAGGTGTGAAAGCCGGCTGGGTGACATTGGGCCATTCACCAGGAGACTGGGAGTTATAGTCCCGCCTTAGGCGTGAAAGCCAACTGGGTGACATTGGGCCATTCACCAGGAGACTGGGAGTTGTAGTCCCGCCTTAGGTGTGAAAGCCAACTGGGTGATTTTGGACCATGCACCAGGAGACTGGGAATTCTAGTTCCGCCTTTGGCGTGAAAGCTGTCTGGTGACGTTGGGCCAATCACCCAGGAGACTGAGAGTTCTAGTCCTGCCTTAGTTCTGAAAGCTGGGTGGGTGACTTTGGGCCAATCCATCTCACAGGATTGTTGTTATTGTAGGGAAAAAAGGAAGAGGAAGTTGGGTCTGTTTGCTACCTTGAGTTATTTATAAAATAATAAAGGCAGGATCAAAATCTAATAAATAAATAAATAAATATGAGAAGGAGCAGATAGGGGAGGTCTGGAGTTGAGTGCTTGCCATTGACCAACAATCTTGCAGTGTTGCACACTCTCAAGGTTCTGCTTTTTTTTTCTTCCTTTCTTTCTTTCTTTCCTTCTCTTTCTTTCTTTCTTTTCCTTCCTTCCTTCCTTCCTTCCTTCCTTCCTTTCTTTCTTTCTTTCTTTCTTTCTTCTTTCTTTCCTTTCTCTTTCCTGTCCTTTCTCTTTCTTTCTCTTTCTTTCTCTTTCCTTTCCTTCTTTCCTTCCTTCCTTTCCTTTCCTTTCCTCTCCTCTCCTCTCCTTTTCTCCATCTTCCATCCCATCCATCCATCCCTTCCCTCTTCCTTTCCTTCCCTCTTCCTTTCCTTTCTTTTCCTTTCTTTTCCTTTCCTTTCCTTTCCTTCTTTCCTTCCTTTCCTTTCCTCTCCTCTCTTCCTCTTCTCCATCTTCCATCCCGTCCCATCCCTTTCCTTTTCTTTCTCTTTCCATTTCCTTTCTCTTTCTCTTTCTCTCTTTTCTTTTCTTTCTCTCCCAGCTGTTTCTTCAGGGTCTCCAGACTGGAGGCAGTGGACCTTCTGGAGCAGAACGAAAATTATGGCAATATGTTGCTGCGTCCTGGACAAGATGGGAAGAGTTTCTCGTTGACCGTTCGGCAGAAGACGAACGGGTGAGTTAGCCAGACAAGGGCTCGGCTTACAAGGCGAGCCTTTCCTCCTTTCAAGATCCAGCGACAGGTAGTCCTCGACTTACGACCACGGTTGAGCCCCAAATTTCCGTTGCTCGGCGAGACAGTTGTTAAGGGAGCTTTGCCCCCTTTTACGACCTTTACGGCCACCGTTGTTAAGTGGAATCGCTGCAGCGGTTAAGTTAGCAACACGGTTGTTAAGTGAATCTGGCTTCCCCGTTGACTTTGTTTGTCAGAAGGTCGCAAAAGGGGAATCACGTGACTGCTTAAGGTAGACTGCGCTGGAAGACAGAGGCTCAACATACGTCACTTTTTTTTTCAGCGTTCTTGTAACTCCAGGCACTGAATGAACGTTTTGTAAGTCGAGAATGACCTGTATGGAAGTATTTTTTCCCTCCTCCCTTTTTTACACTGGAAAATTAGGGATATTTCCCTTCTGTGGGCTGAGAAACTTTTACACCCCACGTGCCCAGCATTTTTTTTCCTCCTGTTTCGCAGACCGTTGCAAATGGGCAGCGTCAAAGTTGACTTAATAAATACGAGTAAATAAATAAATCTGCTTTTTCCCCCCCGATTTGCATGAATGTTAGGAGTTCAAGCCTTGCATTGCCAAGCGTGTGTTTTGCCTTCTGACCTTGGAAATGATGAAACTCAGCAGAGGAGAGAATTTGAATTCCGTTTTATGTTCTTTACAGAGCCATAAGCATCAGGCACTATAAAATCAACGCTGTCGGTGGAGAATACATCATTGTTATGGAAAAGCCGGTAAGGGGGACTGGGAGAAAAGGTTGGGGGGGGGATTAAGGCAAACCAGGTTTTTAGAAGGAAGTGAGGGAAGAACAGACCTTGACCAGACAACTTTATCAAGTTATTCGTTTAAAATATATAATGTTTAAAATGGACAAGGTCCCCACGTTACCAGATCTCATGCAATTATAGATTATAGGTGGGTTTCTTTCTTTCTTTCTTTCTTTCTTTCTTTCTTTCTTTCTTTCTTTCTTTCTTTCTCTTTTTCTTTCTTTCTTTCTTTCTCTTCCTTCCTTCCCTCCCTTTTTCTTTCCTTCCTTTCCCTTCCTCTTCCTTCCTTCCTTCTTCTATTTCCATCCTCCTTTTCTTCCTCCCCTACTTCTCCTTCCTTCCTTCCTTCCTTCCTTCCTTCCTTCCTTCCTTCCTTCCTTCCTTCCTTCCTTCCTCCTTCTCTATTTCCATCCTTCCCTCTCTAATTCCTTCCTCCCCTCCTTCTCCTTCCTTCCTTCTTCTCTATTTCCATCCTTCCTTCCACCTTTCCTACTTTATTTTCTTCCTTCCCTCCTTCTCCTTCCTTCCTTTAATATTTTTCCTTCCTTCCTTCTCTATTTTCATCCTTCCTCCCATCCTTCCTACTTTATTTCCTTCCTTCCCTCCTTCTCCTTCCTTCCTTCCTTTAATATTTTTCCTTCCTTCCTCCTTCTCTATTTCCATCCTTCCTTCTCTAATTCCTTCCCTCCTTCTCCTTCCTTCCTTCTTCTGTAATTCCATCCTTCCTTCCACCTTTCCTACTTTATTTCCTTCCTTCCCTCCTTCTCCTTCCTTTCTTTAATATTTTTCCTTCCTTCCTTCCTTCCTTCCTTCCTTCCTTCCTTCCTTCCTTCCTTCTCTATTTCCTTCCTTCCCTGTTTCCTTCCTTCCTTCCTTCCTTCCTTCCTTCCTCAGCTCAAAACAGCTGAGAGTTTATAAATATCTGGAAATTCAACGGCAGCGCTGTGAGTTTTTCAGCCAGTTCCATAAACGCTTCCATCCCACCCTCTCCCCTTCCTCGCTTCTCTTCCTGCTCAGAATTACTGCTCTTCCCTCCTGGCCGTGCTGGACTTCTTCATCGCCAAGACCAACGGGGTCCTGGTGCCCCTAAGCGTGGAGAAGAGCTACGCCATGACGCTGGGTAGGCCTCCCCCATATCTGGAATCGTTTGGGGGCACTGGAGGTTGAAGGGATTACAGGGAATCCTCGACTTGCGACCGCAATGGGGTCCAAAATTTTGGTTGCTAAGCAAGGCAGTTGTTTTGCCCTGCGACCTTTCTTGCCCCGGTCGCTAAGCGAATCACTGCATTGTTAAGTGAGTCACGCGGTCGTTAAGTGAATTCCGCTTCCCCATTGACTTTGCTTCTAGAAAGGTCACACAAGGGGGTCACGTGATCTCTGCACACGGCGACCGTCATAAATACGAACCAGTTGCCAAGCGTCTGAATGTAAATCACATGACCAGGGGGAGGCTGCAACGGTCGTAAGTGTGAAAAAGGTCCTAAAAAGTCACTTTTTTCAGTGCCGTTGTAACGTCAAACGGTCACTAAACAAACGGCTGTAAGTCAAGGACTCTGTAGTCAAGTTGCCGTCAGAAGCACCCCCCCCCCAGCTTTTTACTAGGTCAGGGGTCTTCAACCTTGGCTCTTTTATGACTGGTGGACTTCAACTCCCAGAATTCCTGAGCCAGCCATGCTGAGGGGAAATGGAGAGGTTTCCAAGCTGAGCCATGTTGGCTCAGGAATTCTGGGAGTTGAAGTCCACAAGTCATAAAAGGGCCAAGTTTGAAGATCCCTGCTCTAAAGGTACAAACCAGTAGTTCCACCGTATGTAGAGTTGGTCTATAGCAGGGGTAGGCAACCTTGGCCCTTTTATGACTCATGGACTTCAACTCCCAGAATTCCTGAGCCAGCCATGCTGAGGGGAAAGGAAGAGGTTTCCAAGCTGAGCCATGCTGGCTCAGGAATTCTGGGAGTTGAAGTCCACGAGTCATCAAAGAGCCAAGGTTGCCTACCCTGATCTAGGTCTTGTTTCCTTTGCAGAGGTCATGGAGATGAATCAGGAAAGGGAGCAGAGGACCTCGGGGTCTGCCTTTGAGCCTGGTGACCCACCACCACCTTTTAAAGGTACTTCGATGCCAACCCCGAGGCTGAATTCTCACCTGGATCATGGAAGGCAGCTTCCATCCTTTCCATCCTTTACCTCCAACTTCAAATTTGCACACAAATGCTATGACACCTCCACAAATTTTTAGTTCTACACACAAACACACACACACACACACACA
>NW_015389492.1:21972-24062 GCF_001527695.2 Protobothrops mucrosquamatus | reverse complement strand
TGCCTTTGAGCCTGGTGACCCACCACCACCTTTTAAAGGTACTTCGATGCCAACCCCGAGGCTGAATTCTCACCTGGATCATGGAAGGCAGCTTCCATCCTTTCCATCCTTTACCTCCAACTTCAAATTTGCACACAAATGCTATGACACCTCCACAAATTTTTAGTTCTACACACAAACACACACACACACACACACACAAGTGACATGTTATGCCAAGGGAGGATAAGAACAACCTTGTCCCCAGAGGTGGGGAAAGACCCCAGTCTCTTAGCCTTCCGCAAAGGGGTCAACCTTTGGCTCTGCAGCCTTGCGTGAGTGGGGGTGTCGCTTGAAAGCCCCCCCCACACTTCCGCTTGTAATAATCCAAGACAAAATGTCCATCTTGGGATGGCCACCCCCCCCCTTTGAATGTTTAATAGTCATTATATAATATAATTTTGAAATCTTTATCCCTAATTTAATTTTTAATTTCTCACATTAATGTTTAGACGTTTTATTTATCGGTTACATTATAGTGTACCCGGCCCTGAGGCCCTTTTTGAGGGTGATGTGTGGTTTAGAAATATGAAATATAGATGATGGATGGATGGATGGATGGATGGATGGATGGATGGATAGATAGATAGAAAGAAAGAAATTGATACATGATAGGATAGATGGATAGATAGAAATTGATAGATAGATAGATGATAGATAGATAGATAGATAGATAGATAGATAGATAGATAGATAGATAGATAGATAGATAGATAGATAGATAGATAGACAGACAGACAGAATACAGACAGATGACAGAGACAGATAAATAGATGACAGATAAATGACAGACAGATAGATGATAGACAGATGACAGACAGACAGATAGATAACAGACAGGGAGACAGGCAGACAGATGACAGACAGATAAATGACATAGATAGATAGATAGATAGATAGATAGATAGATAGATAGATAGATAGATAGATAGATAGATAGATAGATATGGATGGATGGATGGATGGATGGATGGATGGATAGATAGATAGATAGATAGATAGATAGATAGATAGATAGATAGATAGATAGATAGATAGATGACAGACAGGCAGGCAGACAGATAAATGACATAATAATAATAATAATAATAATAATAATAATAATAATAATAATAATAATAATAATAATAATAATAATAATAATAATAATAATAATAATAATAATTTAATTTATATACCGCCCTTCTCCCGCAGGACTCAGGGCGGTGCTCAGCATATTAAAACAAGTACAAATACAAAATACAAAAAATATAGACCCCTATAAAACCAAATTAAAAACCAAATATTAGAAGCTGTTATTCCTATTAAAATTATTCTTAAAATCATCCCTAAGTAAAATCCTCCCTAGGTCAGGCCCGCTTGCTGGAAAAGCCATGTCTTGAGGGCGCGGCGAAAAGTAAGGAGATCCGGAATCGTCCGGATCTCGGGGGGTAGTTCGTTCCAGAGGGTGGGGGCACCCACAGAGAAGGCCCTCCCCCTGGGGGTCGCCAGCCGACATTGTTTGGTCGACGGCACCCTGAGGAGACCCACTCTGTGGGAGCGTACCAGTCTATGGGAGGAAATCTGTGGATTTGATAGATAGATGACAGACTGATAGATGACAGACAGGCAGACAGATAGACAGATGATAGAGTAAATGGATTGATCAGCTTGGCTGGAATCTGCCCAGTGCAGATAGTCCTCAACATACGACCACAATTGACTCCAACATTTCCGTTGCTAAGTGAGACAGCTGTGAAGTGAGTTTTGCCCCATTTTACGACATTTCCTGCCACAGCTGTGAATAATTGCAGTTGTTAAAAACAATCTGGCCTCCCCTCCCTCCCATTGACTTTGCTTGTCAGAAGGTCACAAAAGGGGGATCCCAGGAACCCCCCGTCATTTTGCCAAGCATCCGAATTTTGATCACGTGACCCTGGGGGAGGGGAGATGCTGCAGGGGTCGTAAGTGTGAAAAGGGGCCCCTTTTTCAATGCCGTTGTCACTTCAAACGTCACTAAACAAATGGCTGTAAGTCGAGGACCACCTGTTCGTCTCTCTGTTTGCGTGCAG
>NW_015389492.1:9078-21388 GCF_001527695.2 Protobothrops mucrosquamatus | reverse complement strand
AAAAGGGGGATCCCAGGAACCCCCCGTCATTTTGCCAAGCATCCGAATTTTGATCACGTGACCCTGGGGGAGGGGAGATGCTGCAGGGGTCGTAAGTGTGAAAAGGGGCCCCTTTTTCAATGCCGTTGTCACTTCAAACGTCACTAAACAAATGGCTGTAAGTCGAGGACCACCTGTTCGTCTCTCTGTTTGCGTGCAGGTGACCTTGTGGGAACAAAGAGTGCAGCATCCCCAAATTCTTGGCTATGCCCGCCCCTTCCTCTGCCACCGATTGTGCCCATCCCGCCCCCACGCCAGGCATTGGCCCCACAACCCGTGCACGTCTATGAGGAGGAAGACCCTCCCCAGCAGACGTACGTGAACGAAGGTGAGTTGAGAATGGTGGACCATGTGATGATATTACCATTGAACAACAGTCCTGGCAGGTAGGCCAGGCTAGAAGAGACAGAGTGATTTTGGAACCCAGGTGTTTGCGAGGAGTGTAGAAAAATTCAAAATGGATGTCGTAACTGTGAAACATGGAACATTTCCCCTTTGGGAGATTGTATGTTGGTTTTCTAGGTTTTTAATCTTAAATTATTCTGATTTTTTAATGTTAATTTCATGGATTGTATCGTACGCCATCTCTTTGAGGGAGAGGTTGGTGAGGAAATATGAAATATAAATAAATAACCATGGTTTGTTGGTATTTCAAAGGCTGATTTCTTTCCATATGGGCAAACCAGGGGTCCGATTTTGGATTCCAAGCAGTCCTTGACTTACGACTGAACATTTAGCGACATTCGCAACTGGAACAGGTGCTTTAGGGCCCGTAAAGCACTTCTGGCTGCCATAAAATGGGGTCTGATTTGGGATTGCGGGTTAGTCCTCGACTTACGACTGGTCATTTAGGTTGAGGACTCCCGATTTAAGTGAATCCCTGCGGTGAATCCGCCTTCCCCGTTGACTTTGTTTCTTAGAAGGTTGCAAAACAGAATCACATGCTCCCGGGACACTGCAACCGTCACAGATATGAAGCAGTTGTGCCAAGCATCCAAATTTGGATCACTTTAACCGCAGGGATGCTGCAACGGTCCAAAGTGTGAAAAACAGTCACGTTGGGGTTTTTTTTAGTGCCATTGTAACTTCCCACGGTCACTAAGTGAACTGTTGTAAGTCGAGAACTAACTGTACTTCTTTTGTAAGAATGAAGATTCTGCAGTGAGAACTGAGGTGTGCTGTCCCTACTTTTCCCTCTGCAGCGTGGGATTGCCCCGAGGACCAGGAAGCGAGATGGGACGGACCTCCCCCACCTGTTCGTGTACCTCCCAAGCCTCCACGGAAGCCCCCGAAGTCAGGTATGGTTTCTGAGACCCCTGTCCAGTGGTGGGATTCAGCCGGTTCGCACCAGTTCAGCAGAATCGGTAGCTAAATTTTGCTGAGTTCGGAGAACCGGCTGAATGCACACTGCTTCCGGAAGTCCAGTCTAGGCCTCAGAGGCCTGTAGAAGATGCCACTTCCGAAAGTCCAGTCTAGGCCTCAGAGGCCTGTAGGAGACCTCCCAGGCCTAAAATGGCCTGCTGGAAGTGCATGGATGCCACTTCCGGAAGACCAGTCTAGGCCTCAGAGGCCTGTAGGAGCCCTCCCAGGCCTAAAATGGCCTGCTGGAAGTGCATGGATGCCCCTTCCGGAAGTCCAATCTAGGCCTCAGAGGCCTGTAGGAGCCCTCCCAGGCCTAAAATGGCCTGCTGGAAGTGCATGGATGCCACTTCCGAAAGTCCAGTCTAGGCCTCAGAGGCCTGTAGGAGACCTCCCAGGCCTAAAATGCTGCTGGAAGTGCATGGATGCCACTTCCGGAAGACCAGTCTAGGCCTCAGAGGCCTGTAGGAGCCCTCCCAGGCCTACAATGGCCTGCTGGAAGTGCATGGATGCCACTTCCGGAAGACCAGTGTAGGCCTCAGAGGCCTGTAGGAGATCTCCCAGACCTAAAATGGCCTGCTGGAAGTGCATGGATGCCACTTCTGGAAGTCCAGTCTAGGCCTCAGAGGCCTGTAGGAGCCCTCCCAGGCCTAAAATGGCCTGCTGGAAGTGCATGGATGCCACTTCCGGAAGTCCAGTCTAGGCCTCGGAGGACCAGGCCTGCATCCAATAAGAGAACCGGTTGTTCAGGTACTTGAATCCCACCACCGCCCGTCCTTGTGTGGCGACAATTATTGTCATCCAGCAACAAAAGCCACAAGCTAGAATAGAATAGAATAGAATAGAATAGAATAGAATAGAATAGAATAGAATAACAGAGTTGGAAGGGACCTTGGAGGTCTTCTAGTCTAACCCTATACCATTGCAGACAAAATTGCTGGAGAGTTGATCTGGTTAGGCCAAGGCTACTCTGTCTGTAAACCCTATTTGCTTTTTTAAAAATCTCTTAAAGGCAGCCTACTCAAGGGTCAATCTGCCCCCAGGCCCGGGGTACCTTCCACCAAACAGGAGACTCCATTATTCAGAAGCACCCCCAATGGTAAGTTAGTTTCTCGTGTATAAATCCCTACAGGATTCCATCAATATGTCATTAAGCACGGGTAGTCCTCGAATTACGACCACAGTTGAGCCCTTTGTGTAAATGGGGCCAGAACCGAAAAATCAGAGATTCATGTCCCCTTTGGGGTAACTCCAGATGTTGGCTTATCTGTGGGTAGATTTGATCCATCTACACCTCACTTTTTTCAAGAGAGTCCAGGTGACACACACACAAACTCCCCCTACTTTACAAACAACCCTGTGAGGTTTGCCGTTTTACGACCTTCCTTGGCACGGTCGTTAAGTGAATCGCTGCAGTTGATAAGTCAGTCACCCGGTCGTTAAGCGAATCCGGCTTCCCCCCCATTGACTTGGCTTGTCAGAAGGTCACAAAAGGGGATCACGTGACACCCCCCCCCCCGGGGACGTTGCAACCGCCGTAAATGTGAGTCACCTGCCAAGCACCTCCATTTTGATCCCTTGCCATAAAACACCCGGTCTACGGCCGTTGTAACTTCAAATGTTCATTAAACGAGCCGTCGTTAAGTGAGAACTTTCTGAACATAGGATTTTTTTTTTACTGTGGAATGAGACAACAGCTGCGCCCTCATCCTGGTCAACTCACTGCGGGAAAATTCTCTAGGAGACAAGACAACCCCTGTCTGAATTGGGAGAGGGACTCCTGCTTGAGCAGGGGGTTGGACTAGAAGACCTCCAAGGTCCCTTCCAGCTCTATTCTGATCGATCGATCGAGTCTTCCACTCTGGTTTCCAAAGCCAGCCCAGCTTAAAGGAGGTGAAAGATCTCGCCGGCCCACACTCCTTCTCCAAAGTCTTCCTCAACTTGCTTTCCGGTGCCCCCCCCCCTGCTTTCCCCCTCCCCCCCCCCCCCCCGTGATTGGCGGGCTAAGCAGGAGTCATTGTTCTGGATCAGGGCTAATCAACCTTGGCTCTTTTATGACTCTTTCCTCCTTGAGGAATTCTGGGAGTTGAAGTCCACGAGTATAAAAGAGCCAAGGTTGACTACCCCTGTTCTGGATGCTTCAGCCGGACTTCGCGCCACGGGGCAAGAGTTACGCTAATACCAAAGAAATCGTGGAATAGAATCGTTGAGGAAAGGACGCAACGGGGACAGCATGATGCGCACGTGACAAAAAAATTAAAATATACTTTTTATTTATTTTAAATAATTAAATCGAAGTGTTCAGTTGTCCCGTGGCGAGTTGTCCGGAGCGAGTCTCCTGGTCACCATCCCCACTTGCCTCCCTCCCTTCCCGGGAGCGGTCAGGGTCCAGCACAGGGAGGGAGGGAGGGAAGGAAGGAAGGAAGGAAGGATAAAGAGAGGTGGAGGTAGGCAGACAAGAAAGTGAGGCGAGGAAGACTTTGGAGAAGGAGGACGGGCTGGTGGGAACATTCGCCTCCCTTAAACTGGGCTGGCTTTGGAAGCCAGAGTGGAAGGCCTATGGCGAGTTGGCAAGTTGCCCCTTCTTTTGGGGAAGAGAGGGAGGGAGGGGGGAGGGAAGGAAAGGAGGGAGGGAGGAAAGGGGGAGGGAGTAAAAGAAAGGAAGGAAGGGAGAGGGAGGAGAAGGAAGGAGGAAAGGAAGGAAGGCAGGGGGAGGGAGGAGAAGAAAGGAATGAAGGGACAGAAAGGAAGGAGAGAGGGAGGGGAGGGAAGAAGGAAGGAAAGGGGGAGGAAAAGGAAGGAAGGAAGGAAGGAAGGAAAGGGGGAGGGAGGAGAAGAAAGGAAAGGAGAGAAAGGAAGGAAGGAGAGGGAGGGAGGGAGGGACGGACGGAAGGAAGGAGGGAAGGAAGGAAGGAGAGGGAGGGAAGAGAAGAAAGGAACGAAGGAGGGAAGGAAGGAAGGAAGGAAGGGAGGGAGGTGGGCTGGGCTGGCTTTGGGAACCAGAGGAGTGGAAGGCCCATGGTGGCTACTTGGCTGGGGCCCTTTTGCCTCTGCTGTCCTACTCTGGGCCGGTTGCCGATGTCTTTCTCTTTGCAGAGATGACCGAGGAGCTGAAGCGCAAACTTCAGGAACGGAGGGCCAAGATGGAGAATTGAAAAGCCGGCGGCCATTTTGATTTAAAAAGAAAAAAAAAAAATAATCCACACAGAGACAAGGGAGAGAGGACCCAACCAGACTCCCGACAAATCTACCTCTGGATCTCTTTTCCCACCTCTCCGATTGCTCTCTGGGGCGAACCAAACCCTCCTGTTATGCCTGGGGAGGAATCTTGTGGGATCAGATCAGAAAAGCCACCCCTCACCCGCCTTGGAGACCCTCCTTCGTGGCCATTGGCTGAGCTGCCCTGAGGTCCCAGCCAGGGCAGATCCTGCGGGGGGGGGGGATTAAGAGGTGGATTGAAAAGGATTTGGGGAAGACTTTCTAACAGTGGCATGAAGAAACAGACAATCAGTGGAACTGCTTGCCACCAGAAGTTGTGGGTGCTCCAACACTGGAGATTTTTAAGAGACTGGACAGCCATTTGTTGGAAATGGGATAATAGGGTCTCCTGCTTCAGCAGGGGGTTGGACTAGAAGACCTCCAAGGTCCCTTCCAACTCTTTTATTCTGGAAAAGGGGTTCATTGCCGTCTATTCCAGCACAGGTTTATTCGGAGGGAGATCCCCCAGGGTGCAAGAGAGCTAGCTGGGTTACTACTACTACTACTACTACTACTACTACTACTACTACTACTTCTTCTTCTTCTTCTTCTTCTTCTTCTTCTTCCTCCTCCTCCTCCTCCTCCTCCTCCTCCTCCTCTTCTTCTTCTTCTTCTTCTTTTTTCTTCTTCTTTCTCCTCCTCCTCTTTTTTCCTCTTCCTCCTTCCTTCCTCCTCCTCCTTCCTCCTTCCTTCCTCCTCCTCCTCATCTGGAATTCAGTTAGTGAAATGAACGAATGGTTATAAGTTGAGGACTACCCTATAATCAAGGCTCAAAGCAGTGATTTAGTAGACATTATGTCCTGGAAGGATCTCCTTCAAAAGAATAGTGGAAAGACACATCCCTATGGAGATGCGCTCTTAGTTTTATATATTTTATATATTTCAGACAGGAAGGGAAAATGATGGGTCCATAGGCCATTTCTAAGTGATAATAAAACTCAGGCTATTTCCTGCCCTCCGCTTAACAGTATTACAAGCAACATCTTGAGATTCGTAGAAATATATAGGAAGATTTTGAAAAGACATAGCACAGCCCTCGGGGAGCTACAAGGCCAGCTTCCTTATGTCTTAATTGGTCTGATAAAGAGTCCCCCACCCCCCAATTCATCTGAAAACTGATTTATCACCAGCGTAGAAATCCTGAACTACCGGCTCTTATTAGCCAGGACTCTGTTGGCTAGCATATGTGGCTATTGTTTTTTCTGGAATCTACAATAAAGAAATATTTTTTGGGTGTTTATCCTTGTTTGGAAATATGGCTGTCACTAGGTGTGTGTGTGTGTGTGTGTGTGTGTGTGTGTGTGTGTTGAGGGAGGCTGTGTCATCCCATTCGTAAATTCAATTTGTAAAACTATGGATGAATTGCAAAGCAGATGGGTGACCAAGAGATCAAAGCACTTTGGGGGAAGGGAGGAAGGAAGGAAGGAAGGGAGAGGAAGGAAGGAAGGAGGGGAGGGAGGGAGGAGAAGAAAGGAAGGAAGGGAGAAGAAGGAGGGATGGAAGGAAGAGGAAAGGAGGTGGTGAAGGAAGGAAGTTAGATAGGAGGGGGAGGGAGAAGAAAGAAAGGAACAGGAAGGAAGGGAGAGAAGCGAGCAAGGAAGCGAGGGAAGGAAAGAGGAAGCAAAGGGAGGGAGGAGAGAGGGCAGAGAAGAAAGGAAGGGAGAGGAAGGAGGGGGAGAGAGGAGAAGAAAGGTATGGAGAGAAAGGAAAGAAGGGAGCAAGGAAGAAGAAGAAGAAGGAAGATAGAACAAACGAGTGAGGGAGGATGGAAAGGGAAGAAGGCGAGGGCATGAGAACAGAAGAGGAAAGAAAGATTAAAAAAGGAAGGAAGGAAATTAAGAAAGGAACTGAGGACAGGAAGGGAGAAAGAAGGAGGAAATGGAAAAAGAGGAAGAAAGGAAATGGGGAAAGAAGAAGGAAGGACAGTTTCTTTTCTTGAATTGCCATGGCAACAATTGACAACGCCTGCATATCCGAAGGGGCAGAGCCTGAAGTGGGCCTACATTAATAATTTTGATAGGCCGGCCTAAATTTGCAATCACCCTGTCGATTTGGATATACGGCTTTCTAAACCAGAAGAGGCACAATATGGTCAACTGTCTTGACTGCTCAATCTCTGAGAGAAAAATCGATATTTTTCATTCAGGGCCGCAAACAGAATTAATGAACAAGCAAAGTTGTTTTGTTATTTTGGCATTAACTACCCATTCCCAATTATAAATCTATTTAGGTATGAAAGCCGGCTGGGTGACTTTGGGCCAATCAGTAGGAGACGGTGAGTTCTAGTCCTGCCTTAGGCATGAAAGCCACCTGGATGACTTTGGGCTAATCAGTAGGAGATGGTGAGTTCTAGTCCTGCCTTAGGCATAAAAGCCACCTGGATGACTTTGGGCCAATCACCAGGAGATGGTGAGTTCTAGTCCTGCCTTAGGCATGAAAGCCAGCTGACTGACTTTGGGCCAATCACCAGGAGACGGTGAGTTCTAGTCCCGCCTTAGGCATGAAAGCCGGCTGGGTGACTTTAGGTCAATTACCAGGAGACAGTGAGTTCTAGCCCTACCCTAGGCATGAAAGCCGGCTGGGTGACTTTGGGCTAATCACCAGGAGACAGTGAGTTCTAGCCCTACCCTAGGCATGAAAGCCGGCTGAGTACGTTTGGGTAAATCACCAGGAGACGGTGAGTTCTAGTCCCGCCTTAGGCATGAAAGCCACCTGGGTGACTTTGGCCAATCACCAGGAGACGGTGAGTTCTAGTCCCACCTTAGGCATGATAGCCAGCTGAGTAAGTTTGGGACAATCACCAGGAGACTGGGAGTTTTAGTCCCACCTTAGGTGTGAAAGCCAGCTGGGTGACTTTGGGACAATTACCAGGAGACGGTGAGTTCTAGTCTCACCTTAGGCGTGAAAGCCGGCTGGGCCAATCTTTCTATTTCAACAGGGTTGTTGTGGGGAAAATAGGAGGAAGAAGTCATGTTGGGTATGTTCACCACCTTGAGTTGAATAAAATAAATACAACTTTGATCTGGGCGCTTCGGAACAGAAACTGGAAAGGAGGATCTTCAAATGAGGCTCCCGCAAGTCTCCATTTTGAAAAGCCCCCGACTAGAAAAGTAGAAGAACGAACTTATTTATGTATGTATTTATTTATTTACTGCTTGTCATCTTAAGATGTAAGCTGGTTAGGATGCCAAAAAGCTCAATTTTGTGGATTCCAGTTGTTTCAAGTGGCACCTTTTCCAACCTCTGCGACTTTAAGATGTATGGACTTCAACTCCCAGAATTCCCTTAGCCCGACATTTCTATGCATCTTGTGGTCCTTTCAAAATAGTTCTCCACCGACCGACTGCAGTGGGGAACAGAAGTTCTTGTGCTAAGGCAGGCGGTGGGTAAGGGGATCACACTTAATTTTACAACCTTTGCTGCCACGGTTGTTAAGCGAATCACTGCGGTCGTTAAGTGAATCATGCAGTTGTTAAGAGAATCCGGCTTCCCTCATGATTTTACTGAGGGGTTGGGAGGGAGGGAGGGAGGGAGACGAAGGAAGGAAGGAGAGAGGGAGGGAGGAGGGAAGGAGGAAAGAAAGAAGGAGAGAAAGAGAGAAGGAAGGAAGGAAGGAAGGAAGGAAGGAAAGGGAGGGAGGGAGGGGTGAAGGAAGGAAGGAAGGAAGGAAGCAAGGAGGGAGAGAAGGAAGAAAGGAAAGAAGGAGGGAGAGGGAGAGAAGGAAGGAAGGAAAGAAGGAGGGAGAGGGAGAGAAAGAGAAGGAAGGAAGGAGAGAGAGAGGGAGAGAAGAAAGGAAGGAAGGAGAGAGGGAGGGAGGGGTGAGGGAAGCAAGAAGGAAGGAAGGAAAGAAGAGAGGGAGAGAAGGAAGGAAGGAAGGAGGGAGGGAGGGAATGAAGGAGGGAAGGAAGGAAAGAAAGGGAGAGAGGGAGAGAAGGAAAGAAGGAGGGAGAGAAAGAAGGAAGGAGGGAAGGAAGAACGAGGGAGAGGAAGAAGGAAGGAAGGGAGGGAGGTGGGAAGATCCTGGGCACCCCTGTTGTAAATACATGCTGGTTGCCCAGCATCCAAATTTTAATCACATGGCTGTGCGGCTGCAGTGACGGTCGTAAGTACAAGGATCCGACCTAAGTCCCTTTTTTCAGGGCCAGTGTAACTTCAAACAGCCACTAAACGAGTGGGCGTAAGTCAAGGACTGCCTGTAATGAGTTCCCCAGAAACCTAGATAGGGCGAGGTATTTTTTCCCACTAGATCTCTACTTCTTCCCCGACCAGCCGGTGTTTGCAAACTAACACAGAGGTCTGACGTTTATTACTAAGAGCAGAAACCGGTTAAACAGTGAGACAATAAAACCAACAACCCAAACCAACAAATCTCATTTTGCGATGCGAATTGACCTGCCCGATCTATAAACCTTGGATGCGTTTCTGAATTATTGCAACACATTGAATTAACTTGGCTGTCGTGCCGCTTTGGCAATCCCACATTCAAGCGGGTTTGCGCAGATTCCCCAGAAAGGAGCAGATCAAATCTGATCCAGCCGATCGCTTCCACTCTCCTTCTAAAAAAATAAAAAGTAAGTTCCTCTCCCTCATGGATGAAAAAAGAGACACACTTTTGTAATACCCAAGGCTTGAGGTGGGCCTACAAGTAATCCTCGACTTACTACAACGGACCCCAAAAATTTATGTTGCTAAGCGAGACGTTCGTTAAGTGAACTTTACTACTTTTTTTGCCACGGTTGCAAATTGAGTTTTGCCCCATTTTACGACCTTTCTTCCCAGGGTTGTTAAGCAAATCACTGCAGTTGATAAGTTAGTTAACCAGGTTGTGAAGTAAATCCGGTCTCCCCATCGACTTTGCTTGTCAGAAGGTCACAAAAGGGGATCACGTGATCCCTGGGGACGCTGCGACCGTCGTAACTACGAGTCTGAATTTTGATCATGTGACCATGGGGAGGCCGCAACAGCCGTAAGTGTGAAAAACGGTCGTAAGTGGCTTTTTTCAGTGCTGTTGTAACTTTGAACGGTCACTAAATGAACTGTTGTAAGTCGAGGACTTGTCTCAACAGGAGTCAGCAACTGGATAGCTTTGATAACTCAAATCCAGTTTCTTACTTTTGGCTTTGCTTTGCTGTCCCTTAAACTTCGCGAGAAATATTTTAAGTTCTTCTCTTCATTAAACTAGATATATCCAATTCCAGCAACCGTTCCTTATATGTTTTAACCTCCAGTCCCCTCATCATCTTTGTTGCTCTTCTCTGTACTCTTTCTAGAGTCTCAATATCTTTTTTACATCGTGGTGACCAAAACTGGATGCAGGATTCCAAGTGTGGCCTTACCAAGGCATTGTAAAGTGGTATTAATACTTCACGTGATCTTGATTCTCTCCCTCTGTTAATGCAGCCCAGCACTGTGTTGGCCTTTTTGGCAGCTGCAGCACACGGCCGGCTCCTATTTAAGTGATTGTCCACCAGGACTCCAAGATCCCTCTTACAGTTACTACTATTGAGCAAGGTACCCTCTATACTATAGCTGTACATCTGGTTTTTCTTGCCTAAATGTAGAACCTTATTTTTTTCACCACTGAATTTCATTTTGTTAGATAGCACCCAGTATTCACGTCTGTCCAGATCCTCCTGTATCTTAAGCTTGTCTTCTGGAGTGTTGGCTATTCCGTGTCCCGGGGTCATGTGATCCCCTTTTGAAACCTTCTGACCAGCAATGAGGAATCCAGATTCACTTAACAACCAGGTCACTAATTTAACAACAGTGGCAAGAAAAGTCATAAAGTGGGGCAAAAGTCACTGAACAATTGTCTCACTTAACAACGGAAATTTTGGGCTCAATGTTGGTCGGAAGTTGAGGACTACCGGTATAACCAGTTGCCAAGAATCTGAATTTTGATCACGTGACCACGGAGATGCTGTGACGGCCGTAAGTCTGAAAAATTTTCATAAATCCCTCTTTTCGGTGCCGTTCCAGTCACTAAACAAACTATTCTAAGTTAAGGAACACTGGTAGTTGTGACCTTTTCGCATCTAATATTTTTATTACTGCCTCTGTTATTGTATTTTATGCATTCGAATGTTTATTACTGTGATTAGAACAAAGTTATTTGCTTACTTACAGCACTGAACTGGACAATGCTCTCGGAGCTTGGAAGCTAAGCAACATTTGGCAGGGTTACTAATTGGATGGGAGACATCACGGAATTGCAGGCTTCCAGATCCGACTGCAAAATTGGAAAAGCTTCACGGAACAAAATTACAAGCCCCTTTGATGGAGCTGCCAAGGAAACAACATGGACTTTATCACCCAAAGCAGGCTTTCCCAGCTTTGATCGCTTTAAGACGCGTGGACTCCAGCTCCCAGAATTCCCCAGCGAACGGTTGCTAAGGGAACAGCGGTAAGTTTGAAGACTACCTGTTGCCTTGTTCAAAATGGCGGACGCTCTCAAATATCCGCAAACTCTGATTGAGTGTACGACAGTTTCTGATTTCCTTTCTAGGCAGCCTTTTATTCAGAAACACGAGGACTAGAATCTTAGCTTATTCTGGAGGACAACCTTAGTTTATTCGTGAGGATTAGAATCTTAAGTTTATTCTTGAGGACTAGAAAGTTTATTCTTGAGAACTAGAATCTTAAATTTGTTCTTGAGGACTAGTTTATTCTCGGAGACTCGAGGCCATTCCGAAGTGATAACCTAGCTTTCGCAAACCGACAGCAAAAATGGCTACCAAATCCATTGTTTATTAATTGAAGCAATATCCTCCTTTTCCAAAATCAAGCACCCAAAAAAAAAAAAAAAAGACTTTGGACTGGCTTAGCAATTCATTCTTAATCCAGGCTAAATTAAAAAAAAAAAAAGCCTGACTCGTTTTGCAGAATTTTGCTCTCTGCAACTGGAGTTTTGGGGAAAATTTTGGGGTGGGGTGGGGTGGCAGAAAACCAGAGTGGGGAATGCACAGTGCTTTTGTTGTCTCTTTTTTCCCCCCCAACCAAGCTTTTGTGCTACGCGAGAGGCGCCATCCCGAATCCCACTGATAGCACCGGATAACCGAGGGGAACCCTGGGATTAAAATCCAGCGAGGGCGCCATTTTACAATCCGATCTAAATAATCTAATATCTTCCAGCTAACCCCTTTGAAGTTTCCTTGGCGAGTGCCTAATCCAGGGCTCCCCAAAGTTGGCTGCTTTAAGACGGGTGGACTTCAACTCCCAGAATCCCCTAGCCAGCCAGCGTGCTGGCTGGCTGGGGGGGATTCTGGGAGTTGAAGTCCACCCGTCTTAAAGTTGCCAACTTTGGATAGACGAAACCTGGAATGAAAAAAAGAATATATATTGTATATATTTTTTAAAATACAGCGGGGTCCGTGACCGTGAATGGACTGTCTCTCCATCTTGGAAAAGAGGAACGTGACGCGCGTCACTAAGTGAGGCTGGTGGTAGAACTGCTCGTCGCACTGTTGCGCTTCTGAAGGCATTTGACGGCGCCGGGAACTTGCAAGCCGGAGTAGACGTGAAAACTGCCGCACCACACCTGAGCAGGAAGAAACGAAAAACCAGAATAAGCTGGGGGAATAAATTGCGACGGGTCCAAAGAATCGTAGAAACTCAAGAGATATCAAGCAAAAGCAAGGAAACTGCTGTAAAAAAA
>NW_015389492.1:0-7487 GCF_001527695.2 Protobothrops mucrosquamatus | reverse complement strand
TCAAGGTTCCCTCCCACATCCAAGGTTCTATAATTCTACGCTTCTAATTTCTTGCCTAGCTAAATAATTATTTTGCTCATAATCCAAGGCTAGCGTAGCACACTTCTAAATTTAGATATGGACGAAGAAAAAAAAAAGGAACGACTTCTAATCCTTTGAGTATAAATGTACATCATCAATAAATACAAATTAGCCACCCAGAGTTGCTTTGCAGAACGAGGCGGCTGGCATATTAATTAATTTAATAAATTAATAAATAGGGCGGGGGTATTTGATTCTGTCACTTCATCCAGTTTAATTTACTTCCTTGATCCAATCTATTAATTTATCTCCTTTAAGCAGTTCAACAGGTCTCAGCTTTTCCAGTTCTCCTGCAAAATCCCATCATAAGGACTAGAACCTTGTGTTGTTGTTTTTTTTTTTAAGAAAAGGAAGACAGAACTTCAAAGATCTTCACCAGATGTTACAACCCAAAAGTTTCTTCTTAAGATAAGATAAGAGATAAGGTAACCTTTATTGTCATTTTATTTTACCGTGGGCACAACGGCACACATCAAAAATGAAATTTAGTTGCCCCTTACCGTTTCCAAAACTTACCATAAAGGCCGGGAGAACCGGTTGGGTAAATTTGGCTCGAAATGTGTGTAGCAACTGCTTAGTTTTTGCGTTGTAGAACGAGAGGAATCCTGCAAAGAGGGAAAAGGAAAAAAAAAGGGGGGGTCTTGAGGGTTGAGGGAACGGGGAAAATGTGGACAAGAAGAAGTAGAAAGGGGGCCAAAAATTTATCTATCCCAGTTTGACAGGGGAAAAATTGGAGAAGACACCCCCCCACACACACAAAAAAAACCCCAGTTATGCCTCCATTGTACAGGGAGTCCTCGAATTACGACCACAGGAGAATTTCCGTTGCTAAGCAAGGCGGTTGTGGAGGGAGTCACACCTGGTTTCGCAATTTTTTTTTGCCACAGTTGTTAATCACCGCAGTTGTTAAGCGAATCATAAGCAAGGTGGTTGTTAAACAGGTCAGGCTTGATTTTATGACCTTTTTTTGGCAGGGTTGTTAAATTAATCACCGCCGTCGCTAAGTGAATCCTATGATCATTAAACGAATCCAGCTTCCCTCACTGACTTTGCATGTCGGAAGCCGGCTAGAAGGTTGCAAATGGGGATCATTTGACCCCTGGGGACATTTGAACCGTAATAAAGACATATTGGTTAAAAAGCACCACATTTTGATCGTATGCTGCGACAGTCGTAAGTGTGAGGACTCGCCGTAAGTTTTCAATGCTGTTGTAACTTCAGAAGGAATGATGGTAAGTTGAAGGACGACCTAGGAATAGCAACAGCCCACAAACCCACAGCCACACTCCGCCAGGAATTATCCAGAACCAAAGACAAGATCCAGAAGGACGAAAAGAAACAATGCAATCTACACAATCAGCTGTAACCATTGCAACCAATTTTACGTGGGACAAACATCACGTCAATTAAAAACCAGACTCTGCGAACAACGGCCACGATCCCAAATCCTTAATCTCTACCCAGACCGACACCAAACAGCAACAGTTCAATTGGAGCAACGTAACAACAACAACAACAACAACAAAAGATCAACTCCTAATAGACAAAATGGTTTTGGAAAACGGCAAGAAAAGGAAGACCAACCTAAATGTGGCATGGATTGACTACAAAAAGGCATTTGACTCTCTGCCACATGACTGGATAATCAGGTACCTAGAAATAACAGGAGTCAGTAGAAACATCAGAAAATTTGTGCAAAGATTGATGGCACAATGGAAGACACAGTTGCAGGTCAATGGTGAGAGACTGGGAGAGGTTAACATCAAGAGAGGAATATTTCAAGGAGATTCATTATCACCATTACTATTTGTTATTGCACTGTTTCCTCTGCCAATAATACTGAATAACTCAGGACATGGCTATCAAACATCAAAAACATCTGCCAGACTATCCCACCTCCTTTACATGGATGATCTGAAGCTGTATGGAAAAACATCATCTGAAATAGAATCGCTGCTCAAGCTGTATGGAAAAACATCATCTGAAATAGAATCGCTGTCCGTATATATAGTCAAGATATTGCAATGGAGTTTGGCTTGGACAAGTGTGCCACACTTACTATCAAACAAGGAAAAATAATGAAAGGAATCAAGATGCTCCACGAAAATAACATTAAGAGTCTGGATGAGGAAGATTACTACAAATACTTGGGTATCCTTCAAGCTGACAACATCAAGCACACTGAAGTCAAGAAAAAGATTAGAGGTGAATACATCAAGAGAGTGAAGAAGATCTTAAAGTCCAAACTCAATGGAGGAAATACCATAAAGGCAATCAACACCTGGGCAATTCCAGTCATTCGATACACAGCTGGAATAGTGGACTGGACTCAAGCAGAACTAAAAGCAATGGATAGGAAGACCAGAAAAATAATGACAATGAATCATGACCTTCATCCACGCAGTGACATTGACAGACTTTATCTACCAAGGCAAATAGGTGGGCGTGGAATGCTGCAAGTACATCAGATTGTTGAAGAAGAAAAAATGGCTTTGGAAGAATATCTGAAGGACAGTGATGAAGATGCACTGAAATTAGTATATCAGGCAGGCTTACTGACTACTGGAGAGACCAAACTGGCCTACAAGAAAAACCAAATGAAGAACAGAATAGAGGCATGGGAAGACAAAGCACTACATGGCCAGTACATTAAAAAAAATAGCTGGGAAAGCAGATAATAACAAGACCTGGCAATGGCTAAGAGCAGGAAAGTTGAAGAAAGAGACCGAGGGACTAATTCTGGCTGCACAAGACCAAGCCTTAAGGACAAATGCATATAAAGTCAAAATTGAGAAGACAGCAACAGACAGTAAGTGCCGCCTATGCAAAGAAGCTGAAGAAACAGTGGACCATCTGGTAAGCTGCTGCAAGAAGATCGCACAGACTGACTACAAGCAGCGGCATGACAAAGTAGCAACAATGGTGCATTGGAAGATCTGCAAGAAATATCATCTGCCTGTAAGCAAGAACTGGTGGGATCATAAAATAGAGAAAGTCATAGAAAATGATAAAGTTAAACTGCTCTGGGACTTCAGAATTCAAACAGACAAGCACCTGCAACATAACACCCCGGACTTAACAATTGTCGATAAGAAAGACAAAAAAAGTCTGGATAGTGGACGTGGCAGTGCCTGGAGACAGCAGAATAGATGAGAAAGAACTGGAGAAGATAACAAAATGCAAAGACCTACAAATAGAAATAGAAAGACTGCAAGCAAGGGTGGTACCAATAGTCATAGGCGCCTTGGGTGCAATCCCAAAACAACTGGAGCACCACTTGAACACCATTGGCATTGACAAATTCGCCATTAGTCAATTGCAAAAGGCGGCCTTACTAGGAACCGCTTCCATCCTGCGACGATATCTGTAATAACATCAAACATCCACATCTGCCTATCCCAGATCCTGGGTAAGGACCCGATAGGTAGACAAAAATGCCAAATCCAGTCTGAACATCTGGCTGACTGTGCGATGATTAATAATAATAATAATAATAATAATAATAATAATAATAATAATAATAATTACCGTATTATTATTATTATTATTATTATTATTATTATTATTATTATTATTATTATTATTATTATTATTATTATTATTATTTATTTGCCTCCCGTCTCGCCATAAGAATTTACCTTCGTGAAAATTGCAATACACGCCTAGGATATCCGGAACTGGGATGTCCAAGATTTTGGCCTTGTTGTTGTGCTTGGCTGTGAAGCTGACCTGCAGCCAGTTGTTGAGATGAAGGCACCAGGAAGAAGAGGTTTTGCCCAGCTGGTCAAACTTGCCCAGACTCCGATAAGCCACGCCCACCGCAAAGGCCTTGCTGTCCCGGTCGTAGCGTACCTCCCAGTAGTGGTCACCACTGTCAATCAAGGTGTCTCCTACGAGAGGAAAAGTTATGGAGCCCTTGGATTGGCTAATAAATCTGTTCACTTGCTTTGCATTGGCTAAGATCAATGTGTTTCTCAAGCTCAGCGACTTTTAAGGTGTATGGACTTCAACTCCCAGAATTCCCCAGCCAGCCATGCTGGCTGGGGAATTCTGGGAATTGAAGTCCCTACACCTTAAAGTCGCTGAGCTTGTGAAACTAGCTAAAATAAACCTAAATCTGAGTTTAATGTAGTCTTTCTCAATCTTGGCCACTTTAAGATGTCTAGACTTCAACTCCCAGAATTCATCAGCCACATGCTTCAAGCATGCCACCTGGGGAATTGTGGGTACTGAAATCCACACAGCTTTTAAATTTGTTGAGGTTGAGAAATATTGCTCTAGTGTTATCCCAACAACAACAATAAGAAATAGAATTGATTGACTCCATTCAGTTTTAAATTTAGGATTTGCATTTCTTGTTTTAATGTTTTATATGCCATAATCTCATTTCACGTCTTTAAGCTGCCTCGAGTCACATTGAGCCAGATGGCTGGCATACAAGTCTGATTCAAGTAAAACAAAAGAAAACAAAATAAAAAATAGTAAAAAAGAAAAGAAAAAGTAAAGTAAAATAAAGCAACAGAAAAAATAAAGCAAAATAAAACACAGTAAAGTAAAATTAAAAAAAGGAAAGAAAACAAAAGGAAACAGTAAAGTTAAAAAAAGAAATTGAAATAAAATAAAAAATAAAATAATAAATAAAGTAAAATAAAGTAAAATAAAATAGTAAAGTAATAATAAAATAAAACAAAATAAAATAAAATAAAAATAAACCCAAATCCCAATACAAGATAATTGCAGCGGGTGCATTTCTTAGCCAGAATTATTTTTGTGACTACTTAGAAGTAACAATAGAACAGAATAGAATAGAATAGTTATTGAGAATAAAATAGAATGGAATACAATAGAACAGAACAGAATAGATGGGAACCTGCAACAGAAGTATTTCTTTAGAATAGAATAGAATAGAACAGAATAGAATAGAATAGAATACTTTTTACCCCTAATAAAAATCAAGACACAAGGAGAAAAAAACACCAATGCAATCCTAACAAGCTAACAGAGATTGTTGGCCAGGATGGAGCTAAAACAGTCACTCCTTCCTGGAGCTTTTACAAATAATAGTTATTAAACCAGGAATCGCATGTCAATTCCCATCAGCTGCAAATTTTGTTCTTGGCCCCACCCACCTCTCTGGTCTCAGTAGCTCCGCCTCCTTCAGAAGCTCCTCCCTCACAGCCCTCATCTCTGCTGGAATTCTGGGAGTTGAAGTCCACGCTTTTAAAAAAAAAAAAATATCAAGAAACTGGCTAAAATAAACCCAAATCTGGCAGTTCTGCATTTAATTTAATTCAGCGTTTCTCAACCTTGGCAGCTTTAAGATGCAAGGACTTCAACTCCCAGAATGCTCAGCCAGCATTTGTGGACTTCGACTCCCGGAACGTTCAGTCGCAAGACACACACACACACACACACACACACACAAACACACACACACACACACGATGACCCAGGACAGTGACGAAATTCTTACCTAACACTGTATAGGATTCGGCAGTGAATCGGTCTCGCCCTCCGCGGCCCGTCGGCATCCTTTTCGGAGACTGGACACACCTGTGGACAAGAAGATCCAGAGGGCGGGGCTGCTGAGACCCACCATTCAAAAGTGGGGGGGGCAATGGGGGGGGCTGGGAATTGGACCCCATTTAGAGCCCTGCCCCCCCCCTTCCCCGTTTCACACTGTGACAACGCTGAGTTGGAGAAACCAAGGAGTCACAACAGTGAAGCATCTTTTTTATATGTCTTGGTCCATGTCTGCATGAATCTGATTACAAATTTAATGCAGCCGTTCCTCAACGTACCAGCCAAGCCGAGCAAAGCAATTACCTGGCCGGAGAGTTAACGGGGGAGGCAGTTCGGCCCTTCCCGTCCTTTTCCCGTGCTTTCATGTCCTGCACCTTCCCCCCCATGGCGTCCCATTCCACACTGAGGTCTTCCACCTTGAGATTGAGGTGGCTGGTGCTGCCATCCAGGCGGTACATGAAGGCTGGGAAGAGAAGAAAGAAGTTTGGGTGTTTGTTTCTAAGTTCCTTCCTTCCTTCCTCCTCTCCCCCCCCATTCCTAATTTCTCCTCTCCCTCCCTCCCTCCCTCCTTCCTTCCCTCCCTTTTACCTTCCTACTTCTTTCCTTTCCTTTCCTCTTCCCTCCCCTCCTGCTAATTTCTCCTCTGATTTCCTTCCTTTTCTTTCTTTCTTCCTTCTTTCTTTCTTTCCTTCCTTTTCTTTCTTTCTTCCTTCCTTCCTTCCTTCCTCTCTCCCTCCCACTGTTCCTTTCCTTTCTCCCTTCTCTCCCCTCCCACTCCTAATTTCTCCTCACATTTCCTTCCTTCCTTCCTTCCTTCCTTCCTTCCTTCCTTCCTTCCTTCCTTCCTTCCTTCCCTTTCTTTCTTTCTTTCTTTCTTTCTTTCTTTCTTTCTTTCTTTCTTTCTTCCTTCCTTCCTTCCTTCCTTCCTTCTGGGAGTTGAAGTCCACAAGTCTTAAAGCGGCCACGTTTGAAGAGCCCTGTTCTAGACCAGGGCTTTTCAACCTTTTCACCCATTGTACCACTTTTAGGGTATGGCTATATCTGAGTACCACTAGTCGCCTAGCAAGGTGTCAAAAACTTGATGACCCCCCCCCCCAAAAAAAGGAAAAAAGTGATAAAATACAGGTAGTCCTCGACTTACAACAGTTCGCTTAGTGGCTGTTCGAAGGTACAATGGCACTGAAAAAAGTGCCCCCCCCCCAAGCCACAGCCGAGCAAGACACCTGCCTGCCCACCCGGTGGCGCTCTTCCTCCTGTCCGAGGTTTTCATTGTTGTGAGCATTTCTGTTGAGGATTGGCAGCGGGGGTGGGGTGGGGGGTGTTTGATTTTTATTCCCCCCCCCCCCCGTCTGCTGGGTGGTTGCAGCAGGTTTTGGTCACTTCACATGACCCCGGGACTCTGTGACCGTCATAAATATGAGTCAGTTGCCAAGCATCTAATGTAAATCACAAGACCCTGGAGAGGCTGCAACATTCCAGCTGATCGGCACTTCTTTTGGGCTCAGCAGAAGCGCCAGGATCAGTGCTGCTTTCCAGCTGGAGCCTGGCGCTGATCCTGGCGCTTCCACTGAGCCCTGACAGTCCCGAAGAAGTGCCGATCAGCTGGAAAGCGGCACTGATCCTGGCGCTTCCGCTGAGCCCTGACAGCCCTGCAGCTCCAGCCATCTCTCGCTCAGGCTTGTGGGGTGCTGCCACCGGTTCAGCTCATTCCCCTCCCACGCTACTTTTCTAGGATGGTCGCGTACCACCTGCCAGGTGACAATGTACCACAGGTGGTACCCATACCACTGGTTGAAAAGCCCTGTTCTAGACCATCTAGCTAGCCCTGTCCCCGTTCTCCTTGTCTCAAGTTCAACCCAGGCCATTTGCGGAGACTTTGATCA
>NW_015389491.1:155686-176129 GCF_001527695.2 Protobothrops mucrosquamatus | reverse complement strand
GGGAGGGAAGGAGGGAGGGAGGGAGGAAGGAAGGAAGGAAGGAAGGAAGGAAGGAAGGATAAAGAGAGACGGAGGCAGGCAGGCAAGAAGGACGGAGGGAGGGAGGGAAGGAGGGAAGGAGGGAGGGAGGGAGGGAGGAAGGAAGGAAGGAAGTTTGGTTTAGGGATGAAATGGTATAGGGCAGGCTTTCTGCTTGAGCAGGGGTTGGACTAGAAGACCTCCAAGGTCCCTTCCAACTCTGTTATTCTGTTTGAAAACTCCCCCCCCCCAATGGATTCAGGGGTTCTTAAAAGAACTTGAAAGAACTGTGCCTAAACAGAGTTAAATGTATAGTAGAAATAGATGACTTCACTTCTTTTGACTCTGCTTTTTGGACAGAATTCGTCAAGAGATTTTTTTTTTATCATTTCCTGTAGGGCACAAAGAAATAGGAACCTCTGTGTGTGCCTACAAAGTATTGTTTGTGACTCGCCAGCCATAACAGCACCATGAAAGAACGAACAGTACTAGAACTTCACATGGTTTTTCTTTTTTTTAAAAAAAAAAATCCTCAAAATTACAGAGGGATGAACACAGTAAAATTGAAGGGAAGCCCCGAGAAGAAGTTACGTCGGTGGAAAGAAACTGACGAAACTTTCAAAGTGCTTATTATTAACTCAGAAAGCAATTAAGACTTTTAAAACTGCATATTCTGTTCACGGTTTCAAGCAGCTTACAAGAGCGAGGTTTGTTATAACCTCTTTCACAAAGTTTATTCAGCATAAAATATATTCACCATGTAGGATCTCTCTGTGTCTATCTATGTATCTATTTCGATCCATCTAGACGGGTGCTTGGAGGCGACCCCGGGATGATTTAGAACTAATTAATTTTATTTCAATAAAACTGGAGTTCGACAAGAAGGAAGCTTCTATATATAGGTTAACCCCTGGCCCCATTAAAGGATCCGTTACACGACGTAGAAAGCTTTTTGAATTCGGCACTACCTTGGAAATACAACTATGATGAGTTGCCAGGATCTTTTTACTCGCTTAGGCTAGTTCTGTATCTCCAGGTGACCCCTAATTCGGTTCTGTCGGGATTAAATTACTGTATAATGCACTCAGAGTAAGCTGCCCTTGGAAATGTTTTGGAAACTGCAAAACTGTAAACGGGTACAAAATGAGTATTAAATGTTCCAATCATATTACACTGTTCTGTATTATTTATGTTGGCTGGTCATTTGGGTGGGGGGGAGGGAACCCATCCAGGAAACTGCTGGGAGACCTCTCTAAATGGATTCAAGCATTAAGATCAGTGTGGGAATCGTTACTTTTTATATATATACACAGCACCACAGATCAAACGGAACGTACTGTCACCATGTGCTTTACTGCTTAATTGTTTTAACTGGATCAGGAAACAGGAAACTCTGCTTAGAACAAAAAAGCATAGAGTATATATATACCATAGATCCAAACTTGTAAACACTGCCATCTACTGGCTGAATGCTACTGTAGTTGTTGCACAAAAATACATCCCAACAGTAACCATGAACTTATAAAAAATGGATAGCCCTTCAATTTTACTGTTTCAGCTTCCATCTCGACTTCTTAACCGCCTCTGTAGATACACACAGGTGTCTCGTTTTCTCAAAAGAGACGCCAGATCTTTAAACGTTATTGTGTTACCAGCGTCGATTTAGGAAACTAAAACTGAAAGCATAGAGGTAGTCCTCGACTTACGTCCGCAACTGAGCCCAAATTTTATGTGGCTAAGAGAAACATTTTGCTCCATTTTTTTTTACCTTTCTCACCACAGTTGTTAAGTGGATCACTGCAGTTGTTAAGTTAGTGACAAGTGAATCTGACTTCCCCCCCCATTGAGTTGGCTTGTCAGAAGGTTGCAAGAGGGGATCACGTGACCCCGGGGGATGTTGCAAACTGTCATAAATATGAGTCAGTTGCCAAGCGTCCTGATTTTGATCACATGAGCCCAGGGATGCTGCAATGGTGGTAAAGGTGAAAAATAGTCATGTTGCTTTTTTTCAGTGCCGTTGTAATTTTGAACAGTCACTAAATGAATTGTTATAAGTCGAGGACTACCTGTATTTCTTTACCCCCACATTCTAACCTTCTAACCTAGCATCCTGAGACGCTGCTCTTTGTCTCTCATTCTCTTTCTCTCTCTTTCATTTTCTCTCTCATTCTTTCTTTCATTTTCTCTCTCTCTCTCTCATTCTTTCTCATTCTCTCTCTTTCATTCTCTCTCTCTCTCTCTCTCTCTCTCTCTCTCTCTCTCTCTCTGTGTGTGTGTGTATGTGTATGTTTCTCTTCCTAGTTGTGGCTCATTTATAAAACCAGTTTTATAATTGGCTTGGGTTTCTCCATTCTTTGAACACAAAAGAATTTTAAATGCATGCTGGGTCTAGCAATAAAATGGGGGGGGGAGGAAGCAACTAAAGTCAGAAATAACATATTAATGTGTGAAGTTCTCACAACTCATGATCCATCCTATTTTTATCTCCAGTAAAGAGATTTTCTGGCTGAACAAGAGTCATAGTTTGGGTAATCTATCAGCCACGGTTTCTCAATCTTGGCAACTTTGAGATATGTGGCTTTTAATTCCAAGAACTATCCAGCCAGGAATTCCACAGATCTTAAAGCTGACAAAGTTGAGAAACATTGGCCTATAGACTCAGCTGCAATAATGCCCTTGATATGGATTGTGTTTGAAATGAATCCACTTGGTCCTATAGCCAACTGGTTAAAATATATATTTCAGTTATTTCCTGGAATTGATCTAACATTGGTGTAACTGTAGTCTTGTTCAGTCTTCATTGATTATCTAATTATTTCTGGATTCAGCCAAGGAACTAGTTCTGACCTCTTTGCCCTTGGATATTTTGAAGAATTCAGAAGTATTAGGCACACTGTTGGTAAAACTGAATCAACAAAGCTTTGGAATCACAAAATCCTAGAATCCTAGGGTTGGAAGGGACCTTGGGGGTCTTCTAGTCCAATCCTCTGCTCAAGCAGGAGACTCTAGAGCAACAGAATACAGAATAATAGAGTCGGAAGGAACCTTGGAGGTCTTCTGGTCCAACCTCCTCTTCAAGACAGGAGACCTTATACCATCCCAGACAAATGGTTTCTTGACAATCTTTTCTTGAAAACCTGCAATGATGGAGCACCCTCAACTCCAGGAGGCAACCCAAGCTGTTCCAATGATTAATCGTTCTCCCTGACATGAAATTCCTCCTTATTTCCTCATTGAACCTCCCTCTGAAGGGCTTCCACCTGTTACTTCTTACTTCTTCAGATGCTTTGCAGAAGAAGTCAACCCTCTTTTCTCTGTGGCAGCCCCTCAAGTACTGGAAGACAGCGATCATGCACCCCAATCCTTCTCTTTATTAGGCTAAACCTATGTAGCTCCATCAACACCAAACAACATCAGTTCGACTGGAGCAACACTAGAACCATCGGCCACGCCACCACTTGTGACACTTGTGAGTTCATCAAAGCCTGGCACTCCACAAGCGGCTCCATCCACAGACACATCGGCCTACCACCAGCCAAGAACCCCTCAGGATCCAAATCAACTACACAACCAACCAGTCATGGCATCGACCCTCAACCATCCCGCGCAATCCCCCATCGCCATCAGCAGCAGTTCATCTCCCAATGACCCTGACTTGATGTGACCTCCCCATCACAAGAACCATCACGAGACTCTCACTGATGACTCACACCTGACCCATCACAAGACCCTCACTTGACACAGCCACACCTGAAACCCTTATAAACAGAAGAAGACCGACACCGACATCCCCTAAACTCCACTGAAGATGTTACCCAGCCTGGTAATGAAATGTTCAGAAACCAACCCACAACAAGCTCGGAGAACCGACCTCCACCCTCATATGTAGCTCCCTCAACTATTCATTATACGATTTAACCTCCAGAACCTTCTACTCTCTTTCTTCCACTTCTCTGCACTCTTTCCAGAATCTCACCATCTTGGATGCAAAACAGACGGTCCTTGACTTACAACCACCACTGAGCCCGTTTATGATGCTAAGTGAGACATCTGTTATGTGAGTTTTGACCCATTTTATGCCTCCGTTGTTAAGTGAATCACTGCAATGGATTGGTGGTTAAGTGAATCCGGTTTTCCCTCCCTTGACTTCACTTGGAAGGTTGCAAAAGGGGATCGCATGACCCTCAGATGCTGCGACCGTTGTAAATATGAACCGGTTGCCAAGCGCCTGAATTTTGATCACGTAACTGTGAGGATGCTGCAATGGTCATAAGTGTGAAAAACGGTCGTAAGTTGCATTTTGTTAGTGCCGTTGTAACTTGGAATGGTCACTAAATGTACATCAAGGACTACCTGTATTCCAACTGTGGCCTTATTGGTGCAGTATGGAGAAGATCTCATGACTGATCCAGATCCAGCATAGGAATACATAAGAAACCAGACCGTTCAAAGTGCCAATTAATAGGAGAACCAATCAGCTGCTCAGAATTCAAGTATACCTCCAAACAAACAACCATTCGCACAACCAGCTGACCCCACTGGCTCACAAGACATTTTATAGGCTCATGGAGAAGAGGACAAGGATATCCTGCAGATGACATTACCCAGTCTGGTAGAACATAATATAATAATGATATGATATGATATGATGTGATGGGATGGGATGGGATGGGATGGGATGGGATGGGATGGGATGGGATAGAATAGAATAGAATAGAATAGAATAGAATAGAATAGAATAGAATAGAATAGAATAGAATAGAATAGAATAGAATATATAGTAGAGTATAATATAGTAGAGTAGAGTAGAGTAGAGAAATGAAAGAATAGAATAGAATAGAATAGAATAGAATAGAATAGAATAGAATAGAATAGAATAAAGAAGAAATAGAGTAGAGTAGAGTAGAGTAGAGTAGAATAGAATAGAATAGAATAGAATAGAGAAGAAATAGAGTAGAGTAGAGTAGAGTAGAATAGAATAGAATAGAATAGAATAGAATAGAATAGAATAGAGAAGAAATAGAGTAGACTAGAGTAGAGTATAAAGTAGAGTAGAATAGAATAGAATAAAGAAGAAATAGAGTAGAGTAGAGTAGAGTAGAGTAGAGTAGAGTAGAGTAGAGTAGAGTAGAATAGAATAGAATAGAATAGAATAGAATAGAATAGAGAAGAAATAGAGTAGAGTAGAGTAGAGTAGAATAGAATAGAGAAGAAATAGAGTAGAGTAGAGTAGAGTAGAGTAGAGTAGAATAGAGAAGAAATAGAATAGAATAGAATAATAACTTTATTGTCACTTTGAAGGTACACTAATCGGCATCCATTAAAATGAAATTTCGTTGCATTCAGCTCTCAAAGGGTCACACCCCCCCCTCCGATATACACTGCATAAATGTGACAAAAATAAATAAATAAATAAATAAATAAATACAGAATTATGCATATCTACATATATTGTACGAACGAAACATTCAGGAATTATATTGAAACAAGCTGTCGTAGAATACCTTCCCATCAAAACCCAATCAGGGCCGTTTCCTTGTGTTTTTTGCCACCGAGTCAAGATATGGACTTTAACTGGCCCTTGGAGGTGGGAGGTAGGGCTATGTCTCTTTCTCCTTAACTTTAATGAGGCCTATTATCTTGAGTACTAATTGACGGCAGTAAATTCTCCCTCGGAATCCAGAGGGGCAGAGGGCAAACTCTGCAACTCAGTTGACAGTTTTACATTACTCTTTCTTTTCTTTTTTTCTTTTTCTTTCGGTGTCACTATCTCCTGGTTATTTCATGTTGTTTGTTTTCATTTATTGTATCCTCAACCAGCGCTTTCTTAGAAAGGAAAACGGGAACGAAGATTAAAATAAATGAATAAATAATACTTGGCATGAACAAAACGTATGTTTCTGCCACTACAGGCTATTTCATTTTCCTACCAGAAAGAAGCAAGGAAAATCTGGACTTATCAAGCTAAGTTTGCTTCTGAATGAGAATTGCAATTGGTTCAGCTTTCAGAATAACAAAGAGTTGGAAGGGACCTTGGAGGTCATCTAGTCCAACCCCCTGCTCAGGCAGGAGACCCTATATACCATTTCAGACAAATGGCCGTCCAGTCTCTTCTTAAAAACTTCCGGTGTTGGAGCATTCAAGGCAAGTTGTATAACTACACTTTAACTATCACAAACCGTTGGAGGCAAGTTGCATAACTAGACTTTAACTATCACAAACCGTAGTGACGTTGATATTTAAATTTTTTGTTTAAAATGCTCTTGAATTTCTAAAGAACGACTAACAACCCTCCAATTCTTTTAAAACGAACATTTTTAAAGAAATACAAAATCAAGCACCATTTGAAACGAGCGTTCAGTGGAACAGCCTGCCGTGTTTAAGAGGAATACTAGCGTTCTACGAAAATGTGTGAAAACTTCTTTATATGCTGACGGCTTAATTTACCATACCGATCAACGAGTTAATCTGGCCTTTTTATTCTTCCGGGAAGGAAGGTCCATAAATCTGGCATTTACTATTTCAAAATCCCAGCAAACTGAGGAGAGAGGTGGAATGGACAGAAAATGGTTGTCACTGCGTATGGTGCTACTGTTTAATTTGATCAACGGAGCTACCGATTGCNATAACTTGTGATGCCATGGAGAATTTCAAAACATGTCATCTATTCTAGGCAAGGGTTTGTTTTTTGTTTTTTTCAGGCATGCTTTTCCCATCGTAACCTTCCTAACGTGAGACAACCTGGAACTAAGGAGAAACTTCCTAACGGTGAGGACAACGAACCAGTGGAACAGAAGTTGCCTTCAGAAGTTGTGGGTGCTCCACCCCTGGAGGCTTTTAAGAAGAGGTTGGATGGTCACTTGTCTGGGATGGTCTAGGGCAGGGGTAGGCAACCTTGGGTCTTTTATGACTCGTGGACTTCAACTCCCAGAATTGCATAGCTGGCTCAGGAATTCTGGGAGTTGAAGTTCACAAGTCATAAAAGAGCCAAGTCTTTTGGTCTAGGGTCTCCTGCTTGAGCAGGGGGCTGGACTAGAAGACCCTCAAGGTCCCTTTCCAGCTCTATTCTGATTGCTTGAAAGTGACCGGCCCAACGGACACCCTTCTGCTTCATGGTTAAGGTGGGACTAGAACTCACGGCCTCCCAGTTTCTTAACCACTACGCCGACAAAATTGATAACCAGTAGCTAGGTGCCTATGGAGATTCTCAGTCATCCAGGTCATGGTTTATCCCAAAGGGGCTTTTTCAAGAGACAACTGGACCTTCTTGTCTTCCAAGCTGAAGAAGCTTCTGGGATGAGAAGCGAAACATCTTCAAAGCAAAACAAGACAGTCCAGCTGCCTCCTGAAAAAAGCACCTTTGGGACAGGTGATTTTATTCAGCTTGATGGCCATAGATTAAGGGTCAGCTTTATAGATTGGGAAGCACGTCTTAACTGCTTGGTTTAATGCCCCCAGGATAGCTTTAGTGTGTCAATCTGATCTGGTTGCAACCCCCCAACTCTTCCTATTAGAAAAAGTTTCAAACATAGAGTGGTATCTGTTTCCTGTCTAACACCGTGAAAGATTCCTAAATGTAAAAAGGTTTATACTTTGGCACACATGAACGCCCTGTCCTTGGCTATGTTAGAAAATATATATATATATAGGAAGACCTTTTCGCTGGAACATTTATCTCTGTGCTGTGATGGCTGTTCAAAATTGCCGATTGTGCTACCATATTGCAGCTCACTCATTGTCCCAAAAGTGCTTTTTTCAAAAGACAACCGGACTTTGTTTTTCTTTGAAGATGTTTCGCTTCTCATCCCAGAAGCTTCTTCAGCTCCGACTGGATGGTGGGGAATGGAAGGATTTATACTCCTTGCAGACAGCCTTCTTTTAGAGAGTCGTTGAGGCCACTTGGAGGTTTATCTGAATCCCACATTACATTAAATCTAACATTAACAGCCCTTTCTCCATAGAGGGGGAGGGATATGACACCGCCTATCTCCTGTCTACAACACGGTCCTTTCAGCAGTTCCAAAATGGTTCCACACCCATTTGTACTATCCAGGTGATCCTGAAGGCAAGTGGCCTCAACGATTCTCAGAAAGAGTACTAACGTCCAGATGACTGCAAAGAATATAAATCCTTCCATCCTCCACCGTTCAGTCAGAACTGAAGAAGCTTCTGGGATGAAAAGCGAAAGGAAAAACAAGGAAGTCCAGTAGCCTTTTGAAAAAGCACCTTTAGGACAATCATGAGCTGGATGATGGAGAATCTCCACAGACATTTAGCTCACCTGTTCATCCATTACTTATAAGAATGCTAGCAGTTTTATCTCCATGTATTACTTTTGGATAACAACTTGTCCATTATTTATAACAGGAGTAGTCAACCTTGGCTCTTTTATGACTCGTGGACTTCAATTCCCAGAATTCCTGAGCCAGCTTAGCTGGCTCAGGAATTCTGGGAGTTGAAGTCCACGAGTCATAAAAGAGCCAAGGTTGACTACCCCTGATTTATAATGTCGCCAAATCCTACGTGTCCTCATATGAAACGAAACAGGAATAGATACGTAGTACCTGTGAACTGGGCTAGAAATATGCCATATTCGTATTTTGCTCTTATTATTTAGACATTGTAAAGCAACAGTTATTGTTTCAGCTAGATTAGATACGATTCCAAGGTTAGAGTTATGGATAAGGGCCAAATTTATTTATTTTTTTGCTGCTGTAGTTCACTTCATTTAAAAACAATAGATCTTAGGAGGATTTCTTAGTTCATTTGCACCTCTTTTCAATTTTAGATTTGTCGTTATTTATCTCGTCAAAACATATAATAAGATGCAGAATTTAGTGTTAATTCACAGATCCAGTTGTAGATTATAAGTATTTCACTACAAACATACTGGAGGCAGTTGAAGAGCTTGCATAATAAATACAAAATTATTGCCTTTTGCATTGCCTATATTATGTTTTATCCTGGTGAAAACATTCCCATCAACCATCATCAACCACAATTCCCAACTTCCTTTGGGAAAAAAATTCTATTTCCTCCATAAAGCGTTTTCTGTCCAGTTAAATGTCACAACTTTGCAGTGCAGGCTAATTTCAGACTGGCTGGCAAACATTCAATGACATTCGTAGAAAATGAAAACATTTTGGCCCATCTCCTCAATTTAAAACCAGTCTACCGCTGACTTTAACTTTGTTTTTTTTTTAAAAAAAAAAAGCTGCAATGGGCAAATACACAAAAAAGGAAGCACCGCAAAAACACGCCACACACGATTCCTAGGATGCAGCGCTGCGGTTCACGTAATTACAAATTGTTTGATGCTTCCAAACGTAACCGAGGTTTATGCACAGCCACAGATTCAACAGAGAGGTTAAACAACTTCAGACAGAAGTTCCGCCAAAGAGCTCCCGCTGGTAAAATTAGTTCCTCCTCATTAATTACGACTTTTTTTTCCTGTTTTTTTTTTTTTTCCCCTCCAGGACTTCCTAATGAAGTCACCGGTGACAGAATGTTTTGCATGATGGAACCAGCGCTGATTTTAAATAGCTGCTTGGAGGAGCAGCCGAAAATTACAAGGGCGAGTTTTTCCTGATCCTGTGACATCCCTCCCTGTGAATTGATCCCATGGAGGTGTCACCAGAAGCCGAAAGAGAGAGAGAAGGACGACACTCAGAATGAGTAATCTTAAAGTTTGGGGATTGCATCAAAGAAGCTATTCATTACATTCAAAGCACTGCTCATTCTTCCTAAGAAGGATGCATTTAGAAGCATCTCCTGCACAATGTTTATTATTCTGTCCTGGGCTTGTCAACCTCAAAACTGCCCCAATTTAAAAACAAAAAAAACAAAAACAAAACCACACATGGTGTACTCAAATCTCTAATAAAGAATTCCAACAAGATTCAATGGTAAGGTTCAAATTCAGGAAAGCGTTAGATGTAATCTAATAGTTTTGGGGTGGGGTGTCCGGGTGTGTGTCCGGGTGTGTGTGAAACTTTGTGTTTCACTGGACTTTTTCTTACGGATAAACTTTTGGAGGGCATCACACTTCAACTCACTACATCAAAAGCAAGTTTATCTTGCCCCCCCCCAAGTATCTATTTTTAAGCCTAGCTTGAAGGTGAAAAGTCTATTAAAACAACGATCCCATTAACGGAGGGAGAGCATTTCCAGAGAATTAGACAACACATCCCATCTTTACTTCTTTGAAATGAAAGCAACCCTCATTGCCTTTATATATATAGCACCTGTCTGCCAAGCTGGAAAAAAAACAGCCCTTTCTTTCTTTCTTTCTTTCTTTCTTTCTTTCCTTTCTTTCTTTCTTTCTTTCTTTCTTTCTTTCTTTCTCTCTTTCTTTCTTTCTCTCTTTTCTCTCTCTTTTTTCCTTCCTTTTTTCCTTTTTTTCCCTTTCTTTCTTTCACTCCTTCCTTCTTTGTCTTTCTTTCTTTTCTTCCTTCCTTTCTTTCTCTTCTTTCTTTCTTTCCTTCCTTTCTTTCTTTTTCTTTCTTTCTTTCTTTCTCTCCTTCCTTCCTTCTTTCTGTCTTTCTTTCTTTTCTTCCTTCCTTCCTTTCTTTTCTTTCTTTTTCTTTCCTTCTTTCTGTCTTTTCTTCCTTCCTTCCTTCCTTCCTTCCTTCCTTCCTTCCTTCCTTCTTTCTTTCTTTCTTTCTTTCTTTCTTTCTTCCTTCCTTCTTTCCTTTCTTTCTTTTTCTTTTTCTTTTTCTTTTTTTGCAATTTGTTGAATTCGATTCGCAAGACAGCAGCCAGATCGGATCAGATCAAAAAGATAAAAAGCAAGACAAGCTGGCAAAAAGAAAAATAAAAAAAAATAAAATGCTGTCTCCGTGAAAGCAGGAAGGGGATAGAAAGCTGCAGCTCCAATTACTCACCTCCCTCTTCCTTCTGAGACAATGAAGGTTTCCGACAGGTCTCCTGCTGGAGCCACAATATATAGAGAGAGACAGGAGGTATTGGGCAAAGTCCGCTGTCATTGGGACCTTTTGCCGGCTCGCATTCCTAAATCGCTCTCAAGGCACTGCCTACCTGCAGCTTAATAATCCCTTAGCTGCTGGTTGGTTTTTTTCTTTCCTTCTTTCTTTCTTTCCCACCCCCATGAAAAGCTGGCTGGAGTGACGGCTAATTTTAAAAGGGCCACTTTCGTCCCACACTTGGCAAGGCAGAGCCTGGCCTGTATCCGCTGCCAAAAATAAAAATAATAATAATAATAATAAAACACACCTGAGCATTGTGGTGACGGCGTCTAATTGGCCAGAGCAAATTATGCCTCTTTCTCACATTGGGAACAAAAACAAAGAGCCACGGTGCAAAAAACCTGGGCTTGCCCTGACTAGATAAAAGGCATTGTTTCTGGAGAGGGGTTGATCTGCTTCAAAAGAAAAGAAAGAATTACCTGAACGGCACTTAATGACGTTAAACCTCGTTACCTTAAGAAGCTTTTTTGGAAACCAGGGGACAAGGCTGCTAATTCTTTGGCAAGGAGTGAGACTTTTGACAGCCACCCTGTTATAACCCATCAACTTTTCGCAGGGTATCTGGTGCCTTTTGGAGGTAGGGTGGACAAAACGCAGAACGGGATGAAAGCAGCGCGTGAGAAGCTCAGGAAGCGAGTTAGAAAAGTCCACGGTGTGGATGCTTACTGAGGAAGGGCCAACGTGTCTTATAATTAAAACATAATTATCGGTTGGGAGATAATTAAAACATAGCTATCTGTTGGGAAATCTGTTGGGAGCTTAACAGACTAACACAGTTGGAAGGGACCTTGGAGGTCTTCTAGTCCAACCCCCTGCTCAGGCAGGAAGCCTTATACCATTTTGGACAAATGGCTGTCCAGTCTCTTCTTAAAAACTTCCAGTGTTGGAGCATTCACAGCTTCTGGAGGCAGGTTGTTCCACTGGTTAATTGTTCTCACTGTCAGGAAGTTTCTCCTTAGTTCTAGGTTGCTTCTCTCCTTGGTTAGTTTCCATCCGTTGCTTCTTGTCCTGCCTTCAGGCGCCTTGGAGAATGGCTTGACTCCCTCTTCTTTGGGGCAGCCCCTGAGATACTGGAAGACTGCTATCCTGTCACCCCTAGACTAGACTAGACTAGACTAGACTAGACTAGACTAGACTAGACTAGACTAAAATAAAATAAAATAAAATAAAATAAAATAAAATAAAAACATAAAATAAAATAAAAACATAAAATAAAATAAAATAAAATAAAAACATAAAATAAAATAAAATATAAAATAAAATAAAATAAAATAAAATAATAATAAAATAAAATAAAATAAATAAAATAATAAAATAATATTTTATTTTATTTTATTTTAAAAATAAAATATAAAATAAAAAAAATAAAAATAAAATAAAATAAAATAAAATAAAAACACCCCCAATTCCAGCAGCCTTTCCTTATATGTTTTAGCCTCCAGTCCCCTAATCCTCTTTGTTGCTCTTCTCTGCACTTTTTCCAGAGTCTCAACATCTTTTTTTTACATCATGGGGACCAAAACTGGATTTTCTAAGCTCGTCCTCAACTTATGTTGCTAAGTGAGACATTTGTTAAGTGAGTTTCGTCCCATTTTATGACCTTCCTTGGCCCGGTTGTTAAGGGACTCACTGCAGTTCCTAAGTTAGTAACCTGGTCGTTAAGTGGATCTGCCTTCGCCCTCGGCTTTGCTTGTCAGAAGGTCGCCAAAGGGGATCACATGACCCCGGGACGCTGCGACCGTCATAAATAGGAGTCAGTCGCCAGGCATCCGAATGTAAATCACGTGGGTCACAATGCAACAGTCATAAGTGTGAAAAACAGTTATAAGTCACTTTTTTCAATGCCGTTGTAACTTTGAACGGTCACTGAATGAGCTGTTGTAACTTGAGGACTAGCTGCATGGCACAACGGGACTAACAGCCCCAAAGATTTTGGAAACCCTGTTTGGTAACGCTCCTGTATCCGATGCCAAGTTCACTCCTAGGCCAGCGAACATTTCTGTCCAAATAAAGTCTTGTAGTTTCCGTTCAAAACTTCTAGCATTGCGGAGCTATTTACAGGTGGTCCTCGGACTTACGACCGCAACGGCGCCCAAAATTTCCGTGGCTAAGGGAGACACTTGTTAAGTAAACTTTGCCAGGTTTGTGACGCGAATCCCTGCAGTTGTTCAATTAGGCCACACGGTTGTTAAGCGAAATCTGGCTTCCCCCATCGGCTTTGCTTGTCAAGAGGCCGCAAAAGGAGGATCACGTGACCCCCCAGGGGGACACTGCAACCGTCACAAGTACATGCCAGTTGCCGAGCCTCTGGATTTTGATCACGTGATCACGGAGATGCTGTAAGTGGGAAAAACGGTCCTAAGTCGCTTTTTTTCCAGCGCCGTTGGAGCTTTGACGCAGTCACTAAATGAACCGTTGTAAATCAAGGACTAATTGTGACGCCCCCAGGAAAGGTGAAAACCGGTCTCCTCTTCTCCGTGGAAAATAAACAGACGTGTGTTTGCGATTTCTCAGCCACCCAGGTGCTGGATTAATGGCATTAAAGGTGCACTGTCAACAATGTAATTAACTTTATTTATTTAGACTTTTTTTTACCCCCCTCCACCTTAGCTCACAGGTCCCAGGCATATAGTCACACACACACACACACACACACACACACCTTTGCCTCATTCTAGCTTCATAACAAGCCGACATGGTGGATTTAAACTTGAGAAAGGAGGATTTAGCGACTCCGGGTTGACTTCTGAAGGGCAGCCGATTTTCCCAGTTGTTTTTGAAACTGCAGCAGGATTGTTAAGAAAGAAAATGCTTTTAAGGAAGATAGATATTGGTTTGGAGAAGACGGATTGATTATATTGAGTCTAAATATGGAACTAAAAAATATCATTTGGTTTTTGAATGAATTTTAGAGCATCGTATTTGTTCAAATGTTATAATAGTTTATTTGGTTTTATTTTTAATAATCAAAATTATGTTGTTATTATTATGATATAATAATAATAATAATAATAATAATAATAATAATAATAATAATAATAATAATAATAATAATAATAATAATAATAATAATAAAGTTGGAAGGGACCTTGGAGGTCATCTAGTCCAACCCCCTGCTCAGGCAGGAACCCTACACCATTTCAGACAAATGGCTGTCCAGTCTTTTCTTAAAAACTTCCAGTGTTGGAGCATTCACCGCTTCTGGAGGCAGGTTGTTCCAGTCTTAAAAGAGAGTTTAAGGAAGTTATAGATTTGTTAGCTTAATAGTGGATTAATGTTGGTTAGATTGTGATTATTTTATTGTTAATCCTGTGATTGGCTCTGGGAAGTGAGGGGGGGAGGGAGGGGGATGGAGGGGTGGGTTTGGGGGAGGGGGGATTTATATTGTAAAATTTTATAAAACTTTTAATTAAAAAAAAAAAGAAAGAAAATGCTTTTGTTTTTGTTTGTTTGTTTGTTTCCAGCTAGTCAAGTAGTTTGAATGGGAATTCTCCAGAATAGGGTAACTGGAACGCCACAAGGCTTCTCTGGAGAGTGACCAGAGCATAATAGAAATAAGTTTCTCCTTGTTTTCAGATGTTCCCAGGCATCTGACCGACTAGGAATTGATAAAGAAGGCTGAGAAAGGAAGGAAAAAAAAAACCCTAGGGATTTTTAAAAAGAGGGATAGAATCAAGATCGCGTGACGTGTTGATACCACTTTACAAGGCCTCGGTAAGGCCACGCTTGGAATCCTGCACCCAGTTTGGGTCACCAGGATTTTAAAAAAAGATGTTGAGACCCTAGAAAGGGTGCAGAGAAGATGCACGCACTCCGTCTCTCTTAATAGTATTGCAAAAGCTGGATTCTTTCCTTCGGGAAAGCCGAACTTATAACAATGTTTTATTCATCAGGAGCCAAGTGTGCAAAACTCTGGAGGGAATCTGTCAAACTCCTGTAACCACCTCTCATTTCTAGGTAAACAGCAGCCTGTCAATAATCTGGAGCCAATTTTTTTTTTTTTTTTAAAAGGCTCTTCAAGTTAAATAACAATTCTTAATTTTTGGGAGGTCGTTTAATACTGCTAAACTAAGGTGATGCGTGTAGAAGTATCGTGAAAATATCTTTTTACGGGAATGGGAAGAAAACTGGAGAGAAGTGCATATGCTTCTGTGGACCCTGGGTTCATTTTGTGGGTTGTTTTTTTTTTACATGGACTATAATTTTGGCCTGAAAAAAAATGGATATCCAAAGAATAGAATAGAATAGAATAGAATAGAATAGAATAGAATAGAATAGAATAGAATAGAATAGAATGGATGAAGACTAGAGTAGAGTAGAGTAGAGTAGAGTAGAGTAGAGTAGAGTAGAATAGGATAGAATAGAATAGAATAGAATAGAATAGAATGGATGAAGACTAGAGTAGAGTAGAGTAGAGTAGAGTAGAGTAGAGTAGAGTAGAGTAGAGTAGAGTAGAGTAGAGTAGAGTAGAGTAGGATAGAATAGAATAGAATAGAATAGAATAGAATAGAATAGAATAGAATAGAGAATACAGAAAGAATAGAATAGAGAATACAGAAAGAATAGAATAGAATAGAATAGAATAGAATAGAATAGAATAGAATAGAATGGATGAAGACTAGACTAGACTAGAATAGAATAGAATAGTTGGAAGGGACCTTGGAGGTCTTCTAGTCCAACCCCCTACTCAGGCAGGAGACCCTAGACCATTTCAGACCAATGGTAGTCCAATCTCCAGTGATACAGCACCCACAACTTCTGGAGGCAAGCTGTTCCACTGGTTAATTGTTCTAACTGTCAGGAAGTTTCTCCTTAGTTCTAGGTTGCTTCTCTCCTTGATCAGTCTCCACCCGTTGCTTCTTGTCCTGCCTTCAGCTCTACCTGTAAGTGGGATGCTGTTTTGCGATTTTTGCCTTCTAGCAACACATCTGATGTTATGTGCTCCAGGACCTCCTTGTTAATCACCTTTGCTGTTCAGGAAAAAAATTATGTTTGACTGATGCTTAAGTTGCCCCAAGTTTCTATTTTTTGACCAGCTTAAACTGTAAGGAAGGCATCTGAGAGTGGAGGAAGTGGTGCTTTTGCTTAATAACTGTTTTGCTAAAATAGCTCAAGCACCTTCCAAGGGCATCAGCAGAAGAGCCAAATGTCCAATGATCCATAAAAGTGGATCCAATATCTCAGAGGCTGCCACAAAGAAGAGGGAGTCAATCTATTCTCCAAAGCGCCCGAAGGCAGGACAAGAAGCAACGGATGGAAACTAACCAAAGAGAGAAGCAACCTAGAACTAAGGAGAAATTTCCTGACAGTGAGAACAATTAACCAGTGGAACAACCTGCCTCCAGAAGCGGTGAATGCTCCCACACTGGAAGTTTTTAAGAAGAGACTGGACAGCCATTTGTCTGAAATGGTATAGGGTTTCCTGCCTGAGCAGGGGGTTGGACTCGATGACCTCCAAGGTCCCTTCCAACTTTATCATTATTATTATTATAATTAATCAGTGGAACAACCTGCCTCCAGAAGCGGTGAATGCTCCAACACTGGAAGTTTTTAAGAAGAGACTGGACAGCCATTTGTCTGAAATGGCATATAGGGTTTCCTGCCTGAGCAGGGGGTTGGACTAGATGACCTCCAAGGTCCCTTCCAACTATCATTATTATTATTATAACCTAGAATTTAAACCCAGGGGCATAGGTCCATACACAAGCTTTGGCTTCTGTGTGGCATACGGAGAAGGCTGCCTTATTTCGTCCTTGTCCGCAATAAAGAGACTAAATCAAACCCTTGTCAGCCTTTTGCCGAGTAATAATAATAATAATCTGAAGAAAGAGTTAAGTATCTGGAGATACGAGATTTGTCAGCAAAGGTGGACGGGAAGCCAGACATTTGAGCTAGTAATTCTTGTAGAATTTTTATGGCTTAAGAAGATTCTTTGGGAGATTAGTAAGCCCCAGTCGAGTGTGGGTTTATATTCAATATCCAAGGATTTTGTCTGGGTGTGTCATTGTCCAGAGAAGACAAGAAAGTTCAGACAATGACAATGTTCTCATGAGCTCTTCCTAAAGAAGGATGTGAAGTTGTTTAAAAAATAAATAAATCACCACCTAGACGTTTTTAGGTCAGAGAAAAATATCTGATCTGGTTTACTTACAGCAGTTCGCTCTGTGTCCATTCCAAGTTACGACGGCACTGGAAAAAATGACTTACGACCGTTTTTCACACTTACGACCATCACAGCCTCCCTCCCTCCCTCCATCAGGCTTCAGGATGAGGCGTTATTAAAAGCGCCACCCAAACGAAAATGGGGATATTTTCATGTGGTGGAAACATGAAGTAAAATTGAATCTATACCTTTTAAAAAAGGATATATTTTTTTTCATTCGGTTGAATTAAACGGTACTTAATTTTGCTAGCCAAAAATCGAGTGAATGTAGGACCAAAACAGGATTTTATCCAGCACGTGTACTTGGCTGAGCCACCAAGATAGAGAAGGCTAGCAAAAAAATGATAGGATGGTCAGCTTTGTGAGGAAAAGCTCAGACAGGAAGTCCTCGGCTTACAACACTTCATTTAGCGACCGTTCCAAGTTACAACGGCACTGAAGACTTATGACTGTTTTTCACACTTATGGCTGTTGCGGCCTCCTCGTGATCAAAATTCGGACACTTGCCAACTGACTCACATTTACGACGGTCGCAGCGTCCCCAGGAGAGTGTCACGTGATCCCCGTTTTGCATCCTTCTGACAAGCAAAGTCAACGGGGAAGTTAAGATTCGCTTAACAACCTGGTTACTAACTTAACAACTCAGTGATTCACTTAATAACTAGGGCCAGGAAAGTCATAAAATGGGGCTAAACTCACAGGATCATGCGGACGCATGAGTGAAAAGGGGTCGTAAGTCACATTTTTCCGTGCCGTTGTAACTTGGAACGGTCGCTAAACGAACTGTTGTAAGTCAAGGTCTACCTTGCCCACTATAGAAGATTGGGTACCGGTATTTAAAGTTTCAAATCTAGCAGAAATGGCTAAGATTTCAGCCTATGTGAAGGATTACTCACAAGAAAGATATATTTTGGTTTGGAGAAGATGGATAGATTATATTGAGAATAAATATGGAACTAAAAAGTTTCATTTGGTTTTTGAGTAAATTTTAGATTGTCAATGTAGTTTATTTTTTTTTTAATTAGTAATAATAATGTTTAATATGTTTGTTTAGAAGAGAGCTAAAGGATGTTATAGAATTGTTAACTTAAGGGTGATATAATTTAAGACAGAGTATAATTATTGTATTGTTAACCCTGTGTGTGGCTCTGGGAAGTCGGGGGGGAGGGAGGGGGGTGGGGGAGGGTGGATTTCGGGGAGGAGGGGAGTTATATTGTAAAACTTTTAAAAATTTTCAATTAAAAAAAAAAAAGGTCTACCTGTATTTCCATCGCTTTCTTGCACACGCTTGTAAGACTTTTCCGTGACTTTTTCACCGCAAAGATCTAACATTTCCCCAAAGCCTAATCAGTCTGGTGGTCCTGGTTTATGATCTCCAGATATGATATGTAGAGAAACATTATGACTTTAATGATCATTTTGACTTCCCTCTCCTGTTGTTCAGAATTACTAAAGGGTACCAATCAAGTTACTACACACAAGACGCTGTTATCCCTTCCCCTTTCCTATTAACTACAAGCTACAATTACAAACTATAGTTCCCACATACCATTCCAGAAGATTTTTCAGCGTTGCTGGAGACAAGGAAAAATCATCAGCAAAATAAACGTGGTTAAGATATTCCTCCCACTGACCTTTCTTCCTAGTTCGGGATTCGTTTTGTCGTCTGAACGTTTCTTCTAAGCTTGTTGAGAATAATTTTTTGTGTGATTATATATGCAGGGGATGCCGGGCAATTATATGCGTACGTCGAAATGATATAGCGCTGGGAAACATTATTATTTTCTCGAACAAAATGATGCTCCTCGTGTAAACAGGTCACAGAGGCAGGCATTCTATTGTGTAAAGGGAAGCGTGTTAGCACACACTTAGGAATGTAAGCTTCACCTATCTATTAGCAGGATCTGAACAGACAGCCAGGGATCAGGAAGGAAAACTTGGCGTGACCGCGGAAAAGCTTAATGAAAATTGCAGCCTCTTCTAAGCTGGCTGGAAAAAATGGCAACAGGCTATTCTTGCGATGCGTTAAGGAGGGAAGTCAAAATAGGGGATCCGTGGAAGGATCCATGGATCCTTGAAGCAGAAGGTCTGTTAAGCGTGGGTGGGATTTTATGCATGCAAAAAAAAAAAAAGAATGTTGGACAGAAGATGTCTTTGGGCTGTTTTCTTTGCCACGGAAAATAGGATCCGGAGTAATGGAGTTAGTTGCAGATTTCAGTTCAGTATAAGACAGTGGTTCTCAACCTGTGGGTCGGGACCCCATTTGGGGTCGATCGACCATTTCACGGGGGTCGCCAAGCAAGGCTGTCCGCCATTTTTTTCCCCCTTTTCCGGCGGGTGCCTTACCTCCCTTGGGCTGGGCCAGCTGGTGGTCGGCCTGCTCCGTCTCTGCCACTTGCCAGCTACGCTTCGGCCAGCGCAGGGGGCGGAACCACGCATGCGCGGCGCTCCCAGGCAGGGAAAGTCCTCGACTTACGACCGGTTGGGTAGTCCTCGATGTACAACCGGTTTATTCCTCGACTTACGACCGGTTTAGTCCTCGACTTACAACCGGTTGGAGTCGCGCCATTAAAAAGGTTGAGAACCACTGGTATAAGAGAAAATTTTCTGCAGCAAGTCCTGTGGGAGTCTAATTCTGGAAGCGGTGAAGTCTCCGTCTCGGGAGGGTTTGGATAAGTGGCTCCTGAGTGCTTTCTCTCACGGGTGACATAATTGTAATGTGACCAATCGTCCTTCTTTAGGGAGGATGGTCCTCCTTTTGTAAGTTCTGTCCTCTCTCGAAAAGTGTCCTCCTACATGTCCTCCTTTTCGATATTTGAAGACTAATCTGTAAATCTCCGTATTCGATCGATGCCGATCCGATCCGTTGCGTGTGATGTGACGTATTTGTATTTGACATGACGATTCGTCAAGGCTCGGTACAGTGCGCCGAGACGCGATTATGAGACGCATGTGCTCCGCACAGGAGAATTGTTTTGAGAGAGTGCGCCGCGCGCAAGAGTGCGCCGCACGCAAGTGGCTTTGTTTACTTCTTACCGAAACACGACATGGCACACACGCACGCATTAGACTCACCTTTTTTTCTTCAATTTATTTGTGTCCTCCTTCTCATTGTAAAAAAGTTGGTCACCTTAATAATTGGTTTCCCTGTATATTAAAGAAGGTTGGATTAAATGCCTCCTTCAACTCCACGCTTTTACTTTAAAAGGGTGCCATTAGAGAAGAAAGAAAAATAGGAAGGAAGGAAGGAAGGAAGGAAGGAAGGAAGGGAAGGAAG